>NC_059225.1:25974028-26054028 GCF_020615455.1 Coregonus clupeaformis | reverse complement strand
TGACCCACCTGGTACTGGGGGGAGAATGTTGTGTTAGTACAGCTGACCCACCTGGTACTGGGGGAGAATGTTGTGTTAGTACAGCTGACCCACCTGGTACTGGGGGAGAATGTTGTGTTAGTACAGCTGACCCACCTGGTACTGGGGGGAGAATGTTGTGTTAGTACAGCTGACCCACCTGGTACTGGGGGGAGAATGTTGTGTTAGTGCAGCTGACCCACCTGGTACTGGGGGAGAATGTTGTGTTAGTGCAGCTGACCCACCTGGTACTGGGGGAGAATGTTGTGTTAGTGCAGCTGACCCACCTGGTACTGGGGGGAGAATGTTGTGTTAGTGCAGCTGACCCACCTGGTACTGGGGGGAGAATGTTGTGTTAGTACAGCTGACCCACCTGGTACTGGGGGGAGAATGTTGTGTTAATACAGCTGACCCACCTGGTACTGGGGGGAGAATGTTGTGTTAATACAGCTGACCCACCTGGTACTGGGGGGAGAATGTTGTGTTAGTACAGCTGACCCACCTGGTACTGGGGGGAGAATGTTGTGTTAGTACAGCTGACCCACCTGGTACTGGGGGGAGAATGTTGTGTTATTGTTCTTACTGGCCTCCAATACTGACCCCTCCCTCTCTTTCCCTCTAACCCCTCCCTCTCTTTCCCTCTAACCCCTCCCTCTCTTTCCCTCTAACCCCTCCCTCTCTTTCCCTCTAACCCCTCCCTATCTTTCCCTCTAACCCCTCCCTCTCTTTCCCTCTAACCCCTCCCTCTCTTTCCCTCTAACCCCCTCCCTCTCTTTCCCTCTAACCCCTCCCTCTTTCCCTCTAACCCCTCCCTCTCTTTCCCTCTAACCCCTCCCTCTCTTTCCCTCTAACCCCTCCCTCTTTCCCTCTAACCCCTCCCTCTTTCTCTCTAACCCCCTCCCTCTTTCTATTTAACCCCTCCCTCTTTCCCTCTAACCCCTCCCTCTCTTTCTCTCTAACCCCTCCCTCTCTTTCCCTCTAACCCCTCCCTCTCTTTCCCTCTAACCCCTCCCTCTTTCCCTCTAACCCCTCCCTCTCTTTCTCTCTAACCCCTCCCTCTCTTTCCCTCTAACCCCTCCCTCTCTTTCCCTCTAACCCCTCCCTCTCTTTCCCTCTAACCACTCCCTCTCTTTCTCTCTAACCCCTCCCTCTTTCTCTCTAACCCCTCCCTCTTTCTCTTTAACCCCCTCTGTCTCCTCTCCTTCCCCCCCCCCCATACTTCTGTCCTCTGTGCAGTGTGTGTAAATACAGAACAATGATTAAAGGAAATCACACAAATAGCTCATATTCACAAAAACACATAGGAGACGTGATCAGATCCTGACAGATGGATATGTAATCAGACAGACAGGCCAAACCCCCCCCCCCCCCACACACACACACAGAGTAACACACTCTCTTATCTAATACCACCACACAGTAACACACTCTCTTATCTAATACCACCACAGCACTAACACACTCTCTTATCTAATACCACCACAGCACTAACACACTCTCTTATCTAATACCACCACACAGTAACACACTCTCTTATCTAATACCACCACAGCACTAACACACTCTCTTATCTAATACCACCACACAGTAACACACTCTCTTATCTAATACCACCACAAAGTAACACACTCTCTTATCTAATACCACCACAGCACTAACACACTCTCTTATCTAATACCACCACACAGTAACACACTATCTTATCTAATACCACCACACAGTAACACACTCTCTTATCTAATACCACCACAGCACTAACACACTCTCTTATCTAATACCACCACACAGTAACACACTCTCTTATCTAATACCACCACAGCACTAACACACTCTCTTATCTAATACCACCACACAGTAACACACTCTCTTATCTAATACCACCACAGCACTAACACACTCTCTTATCTAATACCACCACAGCACTAACACACTCTCTTATCTAATACCACCACACAGCACTAACACACTCTCTTATCTAATACCACCACACAGCACTAACACACTCTCTTATCTAATACCACCACACAGTAACACACTCTCTTATCTAATACCACCACAGCACTAACACACTCTCTTATCTAATACCACCACAGCACTAACACACTCTCTTATCTAATACCACCACACAGCACTAACACACTCTCTTATCTAATACCACCACACAGCACTAACACACTCTCTTATCTAATACCACCACACAGTAACACACTCTCTTATCTAATACCACCACAGCACTAACACACTCTCTTATCTAATACCACCACAGCACTAACACACTCTCTTATCTAATACCACCACACAGTAACACACTCTCTTATCTAATACCACCACAGCACTAACACACTCTCTTATCTAATACCACCACACAGTAACACACTCTCTTATCTAATACCACCACAGCACTAACACACTCTCTTATCTAATACCACCACACAGTAACACACTCTCTTATCTAATACCACCACAGCACTAACACACTCTCTTATCTAATACCACCACAGCACTAACACACTCTCTTATCTAATACCACCACAGCACTAACACACTCTCTTATCTAATACCACCACAGCACTAACACACTCTCTTATCTAATACCACCACAGCACTAACACACTCTCTTATCTAATACCACCACAGCACTAACACACTCTCTTATCTAATACCACCACAGCACTAACACACTCTCTTATCTAATACCACCACAGCACTAACACACTCTCTTATCTAATACCACCACACAGTAACACACTCTCTTATCTAATACCACCACAGCACTAACACACTCTCTTATCTAATACCACCACACAGTAACACACTCTCTTATCTAATACCACCACAGCACTAACACACTCTCTTATCTAATACCACCACACAGTAACACACTCTCTTATCTAATACCACCACAGCACTAACACACTCTCTTATCTAATACCACCACACAGTAACACACTCTCTTATCTAATACCACCACACAGTAACACACTCTCTTATCTAATACCACCACAGCACTAACACACTCTCTTATCTAATACCACCACAGCACTAACACACTCTCTTATCTAATACCACCACAGCAGTAACACACTCTCTTATCTAATACCACCACAGCACTAACACACTCTCTTATCTAATACCACCACAGCACTAACACACTCTCTTATCTAATACCACCACAGCACTAACACACTCTCTTATCTAATACCACCACAGCACTAACACACTCTCTTATCTAATACCACCACACAGTAACACACTCTCTTATCTAATACCACCACAGCACTAACACACTCTCTTATCTAATACCACCACAGCACTAACACACTCTCTTATCTAATACCACCACACAGTAACACACTCTCTTATCTAATACCACCACACAGTAACACACTCTCTTATCTAATACCACCACAGCACTAACACACTCTCTTATCTAATACCACCACAGCACTAACACACTCTCTTATCTAATACCACCACAGCACTAACACACTCTCTTATCTAATACCACCACAGCACTAACACACTCTCTTATCTAATACCACCACAGCAGCTGCAGCAGCAAGGATGGAACTCAGACTATTTTTTGCATGCAAGTGTTTGTGTGTGTTTGTGATCTAAAATGGACCACTAGACCTGAGTTAAAGACATCTCCCTAGCTAGCTGGACCTCTCTACCCAGAATTCCCTGCTGTATGAAAGGACCCAGGAATAGCAAAGGCTGCTGGTTAAAAACAGAACCTGACTGAGTGACTGGTCGGGTATCTCGTTGTGTATGCAGGATTGAGCTGCTGAATAAAATGACAAACTACAATGAACAGGGAGAGAGAGAATGAAATGCTACCTGTACTACTGATTGGTGTGTATGTGTGTGTATGTGTGTATGTGTGTATGTGTGTGTCATGAAGTCAAGGTGTCTCCTGTCATTGGCTGCCTGCAGCACTCTTAGTGTTTCTCATTGGATGCTGGAATCTTGGATTTGTTTAACCCTGCCCATTTCCTCTCATATCAAGGTTAATCTGTGAAGATAGAGAGGGATCTTTTGATCAAATGCAAAGCTTTTTACAGACACACACAAGTACTAAAACAGAACTCACCTCTTCCACTGATATGGGCAGAATAACTCGACTAGAAGAGAGAGAGAGAGAGAGAGAGAGAGAGAGAGAGAGAGAGAGAGAGAGAGAGAGAGAGAGAGAGAGAGAGAGAGAGAGAGAGAGAGAGAGAGAGAGAGAGAGAGACAGAGACAGAGACAGAGACAGAGAGAGGGGGGGGTAGAGAGAGAGAGATTAGAAAAAGCTGTTATTTCCAACAGAACAACCACCCTGCATGCTGGCTTGCCTCTGAAGATGAGCAGGAGGGGTCCTGAGGGGGAAACGGTGGACATATTTAAAAGAGATCTTAAAACACATCTTTTTAGCTTTGCTTTTCCTCAGGTGCTTTTTAGTTTTTCAGTTTGTGCCATTCTTTAGTCTTTTCCTGTGAAGCGTTTCAGTCTGAAATGTGCTGTATAAATAAAGCTTGATTTGATTTGGTCAGTATCTGGATGGGAGACCAGATGCTGCTGGAAGTAATGAATGAATAACTGTGGTCTCCTTTCTCTCCAGATACATTACATGTAAGTATGTGGCCTTCAAATTAGTGGATTCGGCTATTTCAGCCACACTCGTTGCTGACAAGTGTATAAAATAGAGCACACAGCCATGCAATCTCCATAGACAAACATTGGCCGTAGAATGGCCTTACTGAAGAGCTCAGTGACATTCAACGTGGCACCGTCATAGGATGCCACCTTTCCAACAAGTCAGTTTATCAAATTTCTGCCCTGCTAGAGCTGCCCCGGTCAACTGTCAGTGATGTTATTGTGAAGTGGAAACGTCTAGGAGCAACAACGGCTCAGCCGCGAAGTGGTAGGCCACACAAGCTCACAGAACGGGACCAGCGAGTGCTAAAAATAGTCTGTCCTCGGTTGCAACACCCACTACTGAATTCCAAACTGCCTCTGGAAGCAACGTCAGCACAAGAACTGTTCGTCGGGAGCTTCATGAAATGGGTTTTCATGGCCAAGCATCGGCTGGAGTTCTGTAAAGCTCGCCGACATTGGACTCTGGAGCAGTGGAAACGCGTTCTCTGGAGTGATGAATCACGCTTCACCATCAGGCAGTCCGATGGACGAATCTGAGTTTGGTGGATGCCAGGAGAACGCTACCTGCCCGAATGCATAGTGCCAACTGTAAAGTCTGGTGGATGAATAATGGTCTGGGACTGTTTTTCATGGTTCGGGCTAGGCCCCTTTGTTCCAGTGAAGGGAAATCTTAACGCTACAGCATACAATGACATTCTGTGCTTCCAACTTTGTGGCAACAGTTTGGGGAAGGCCCTTTCCTGTTTTAGCATGACAATGCCACCGTGCACAAAGTGAGGTCCAAACAGAAACGGTTTGTCGAGATCAGTGTGGAAGAACTTGACTGGCCTGCTAAGAGCCCTGACCTCAACCCAATCAAACACCTTTGGGATGAATTGGAACGGCGACTGCGAACCAGGCCTAATCGCCCAACATCAGTGCCCAACCTCATTAACGCTTGTGGCTGAACAAGCAAGTCCCCGCAACATGTATGTCTCAAAACATTCCTCTATAACTGGATTAAACAGGGTCACAATCAGAGAGAGGAGAAGAGACCTATCTGTTCTTCAGAGAGGATCTCTCTCTCTCTCTCTCTCTCTCTCTCTCTCTCTCATGAAAAACATCAATATTGCCAAAGCAACAATGTATACAATATACAGTGGGGAGAACAAGTATTTGATACACTGCCGATTTGCAGGTTTTCCTACTAACAAAGCATGTAGAGGTCTGTAATTTTTACCATAGGTACACTTCAACTGTGAGAGACGGAATCTAAAACACAAATCCAGAAAATCACATTGTATGATTTTTAAGTAATTAATTTGCATTTTATTGCATGACATAAGTATTTGATCACCTACCAACCAGTAAGAATTCCGGCTCTCACAGACCTGTTAGTTTTTCTTTAAGAAGCCCTCCTGTTCTCCACTCATTACCTGTATTAACTGCACCTGTTTGAACTCGTTACCTGTATAAAAGACACCTGTCCAAACACTCAATCAAACAGACTCCAACCTCTCCACAATGGCCAAGACCAGAGAGCTGTGTAAGGACATCAGGGATAAAATTGTAGACCTGCACAAGGCTGGGATGGGCTACAGGACAATAGGCAAGCAGCTTGGTGAGAAGGCAACAACTGTTGGCGCAATTATTAGAAAATGGAAGAAGTTCAAGATGACGGTCAATCACCCTCGGTCTGGGGCTCCATGCAAGATCTCACCTCGTGGGGCATCAATGATCATGAGGAAGGTGAGGGATCAGCCCAGAACTACACGGCAGGACCTGGTCAATGACCTGAAGAGAGCTGGGACCACAGTCTCAAAGAAAACCATTAGTAACACACTACGCCGTCATGGATTAAAATCCTGCAGCGCACGGAAGGTCCCCCTGCTCAAGCCAGCGCATGTCCAGGCCCGTCTGAAGTTTGCCAATGACCATCTGGATGATCCAGAGGAGGAATGGGAGAAAGTCATGTGGTCTGATGAGACAAAAATATAGCTTTTTGGTCTAAACTCCACTCGCCGTGTTTGGAGGAAGAAGAAGGATGAGTACAACCCCAAGAACACCATCCCAACCGTGAAGCATGGAGGTGGAAACATCATTCTTTGGGGATGCTTTTCTGCAAAGGGGACAGGACGACTGCACCGTATTGAGGGGAGGATGGATGGGGCCATGTATCGCGAGATCTTGGCCAACAACCTCCTTCCCTCAGTAAGAGCATTGAAGTCGTGGCTGGGTCTTCCAGCATGACAATGACCCGAAACACACAGCCAGGGCAACTAAGGAGTGGCTCCGTAAGAAGCATCTCAAGGTCCTGGAGTGGCCTAGCCAGTCTCCAGACCTGAACCCAATAGAAAATCTTTGGAGGGAGCTGAAAGTCTGTATTGCCCAGCAACAGCCCCGAAACCTGAAGGATCTGGAGAAGGTCTGTATGGAGGAGTGGGCCAAAATCCCTGCTGTAGTGTGTGCAAACCTGGTCAAGACCTACAGGAAACGTATGATCTCTGTAATTGCAAACAATGGTTTGTGTACCAAATATTAAGATCTGCTTTTCTGATGTATCAAATACTTATGTCATGCCATAAAATGCAAATTAATTACTTAAAAATCATACAATGTGATTTTCTGGATTTTTGTTTTAGATTCCGTCTCTCACAGTTGAAGTGTATAACAACAACAAAAATCCAGAAAAAAGCATGTCAAAAATGTTATAAATTGATTTGCATTTTAATGAGGGAAATAAGTATTTGACCCCCTCTCAATCAGAAAGATTTCTGGCTCCCAGGTGTCTTTTATACAGATAACGAGCTGAGATTAGGAGCACACTCTTAAAGGGAGTGCTCCTAATCTCACCTTGTTACCTGTATAAAAGACACCTGTCCACAGAAGCAATCAATCAATCAGATTCCAAACTCTCCACCATGGCCAAGACCAAAGAGCTCTCCAAGGATGTCAGGGACAAGATTGTAGACCTACACAAGGCTGGAATGGGCTACAAGACCATCGCCAAGCAGCTTGGTGAGAAGGTGACAACAGTTGGTGCGATTATTCGCAAATGGAAGAAACACAAAATAACTGTCAATCTCCCTCGGCCTGGGGCTCCATGCAAGATCTCACCTCGTGGAGTTGCAATGATCATGAGAACGGTGAGGAATCAGCCCAGAACTACACGGGAGGATCTTGTCAATGATCTCAAGGCTGCTGGGACCATAGTCACCAAGAAAACAATTGGTAACGCACTACGCCGTGAAGGACTGAAATCCTGCAGCACCCGCAAGGTCCCCCTGCTCAAGAAAGCACATATACAGGCCCGTCTCAAGTTTGCCAATGAACATCTGAATAATTCAGAGGAGAACTGGGTGAAAGTGTTGTGGTCAGATGAGACCAAAATCGAGCTCTTTGGCATCAACTCAACTCGCCGTGTTTGGAGGAGGAGGAATGCTGCCTATGACCCCAAGAACACCATCCCCACCGTCAAACATGGAGGTGGAAACATTATGCTTTGGGGACAGGACAACTTCACCTCATCAAAGGGACGATGGACGGGCCATGTACCGTCAAATCTTGGGTGAGAACCTCCTTCCCTCAGCCAGGGCATTGAAAATGGGTCGTGGATGGGTATTCCAGCATGACAATGACCAAAAACACACAGCCAAGGCAACAAAGGAGTGGCTCAAGAAGAAGCACATTAAGGTCCTGGAGTGGCCTAGCCAGTCTCCAGACCTTAATCCCATAGAAAATCTGTGGAGGGAGCTGAAGGTTCGAGTTGCCAAACGTTAGGCTCGAAACCGTAATAACTTGGAGAAGATCTGCAAAGAGGAGTGGGACAAAATCCCTCCTGAGATATGTGCAAACCTGGTGGCCAACTACAAGAAACGTCTAACCTCTGTGATTGCCAACAATGGTTTTGCCACCAAGTACTAAGTCATGTTTTGCAGAGGGGTCAAATACTTATTTCCCTCATTAAAATGCAAATCAATTTATAACATTTTTGACATGCGTTTTTCTGGATTTTTTGTTGTTATTTTGTCTCTCACTGTTCAAATAAACCTACCATTAAAATGATAGGCTGATCATGTCTTTGTCAGTGGGCAAACGTACAAAATCAGCAGGGGATCAAATACTTTTTTCCATCATTGTACGTACCATACGGTCAAGCTGCTCCCACAACAGCTCAATAGGATTGAGATCCGGTGACTGTGCTGGCCACTTCATTATAGACAGAATACCAGCTGACTGCTTCTTCCCTAAATCATTCTTCCATAGTTTGGAGCTGTGCTTTGGGTCATTGTCCTGTTGTAGGAGGAAATTGGCTCCAATCAAGCGCCGTCCACAGGGTATGGCATGGCGTTGCAAAATTGAGTGATAGCCTTCCTTCTTCAAGATCCCTTTTACCCTGTACAAATCTCCCACTTTACCACCACCAAAGCACCCCCAGACCATCACATTGCCTCCACCATGCTTGACAGATGGCATCAAGCACTCCTCCAGCATCTTCATTTGGTCTGCGTCTCACAAATGTTCTTCTTTGTGATCTGAACACCTCAAACTTCGATTCGTCTGTCCACAACACTTTTTTCCAATCTTCCTCTGTCCAGTGTCTGTGTTCTTTTGCCCATCTTAATCTTTTCTTTTTATTGGCCAGTCTGAGATATGGCTTTTTCTTTGCAACTCTGCATAGAAGGTCAGCATCGCGGAGTCGCCTCTTCACTGTTGACGTTAAGACTGGTGTTTTGCGGGTACTATTTAATGAAGCTGCCAGTTGAGGACCTGTGAGGCGCCTGTTTCTCAAACTAGACACTCTAATGTATTTGTCGTCTTGCTCAGTTGTGCACCGGGGCCTCCCACTCCTCTTTCTATTCTGGTTAGAGACAGTTTGCGCTGTTCTGTGAAGGGAGTAGTACACAGCGTTGCATGAGATCTTCAGTTTCTTGGCAAATAACAGTCATACATTAAAGTAAGTCACGTCACGACACTACTATTCCCAGGAATGAAGATGCACTTGGATACTGGAGAAGTAACAAGCACCGTTTCCCCGTCCTAGCTAAAGCTGTGTGCAAGTATCTTGGTAGTGTGGACAGTGCAGCTTCACACATTGCAGACGGGGGGAAAAAACGGACTCTCTTGCTCGAAAAACCTCCCCCAAATGTTAAAATTGTAAATGGGCAGTCATATTGTAACCCAGCCAGAGTCACTGGAAAACAAATTGACTAATTGTTTATTCATGGCAGGTATAGGTCAAGATTTTCATTTAAAACAAAGCAGTTTTGTTCTTTTGGTTTCTTTTTTTAATTTCCTAAATGAAAGATGAGATGATGTGTCGTAAATTTGCTCGTATTTTACTAGTCAAGTCAGTTGAGCACATTTGAGTTGTGCCATTTATAGCAGTTTATGACGTAGCCTAGAGACAGTCGTTTTTATAGCAGTTTATGACGTAGCCTAGAGACAGTCGTTTTTATAGCAGTTTATGACGTAGCCTAGAGACAGTCGTTTTTATAGCAGTTTATGACGTAGCCTAGAGACAGTCGTTTTTATAGCAGTTTATGACGTAGCCTAGAGACAGTCGTTTTTATAGCAGTTTATGACGTAGCCTAGAGACAGTCGTTTTTATAGCAGTTTATGACGTAGCCTAGAGACAGTCGTTTTTTCAAGCAGCTAAAGCTAAAATGATTAACTGCATTTTAGTTTAAACCAATATTTATTTCAAAGCATTTTTAAGTTTCTCCATACAGTCAAGATTGGATAGTAGAAGAGCAAGCAACAACTGAACCATCTTTGTAATGCGGGGGGGCAGCTAAAATATTTGTGTCATGAATATCTGTTGTGCGATAAAAGTTATTAAACAATCTGTTCCTAACTGAACAAATGAACATATGACACTTTGTTTCAACTATTTAGGCAAAAGAGTGACAAGGCAACTCAGTTTTCTGAGTTTTTGGAAGATGAGGAGAAGATGGAAACTGTTGCATTTTTGACAGACATTACATCACACTGCGTTGAGTTTCGAAAAGTGGTGCTTGTTAAAACTAACTGTTATTTCTACATTAAAACTATTACCTACAGATACTGAAGCCTAGAGTTTTCCCCAGAGCAGGTAGCCTACAAGCTACCCTTTCAATAGGCCTACATTACATGCAGATATGTTCTAGATGTGGAGTCCTGCAGCATCATAGACAGACAGGGAGATGGAGTCCTGCAGCATCATAGACAGACAGGGAGATGGAGTCCTGCAGCATCATAGACAGACAGGGAGATGGAGTCCTGCAGCATCATAGACAGACAGGGAGATGGAGTCTTGCAGCATCATAGACAGACAGGGAGATGGAGTCCTGCAGCATCATAGACAGACAGGGAGATGGAGTCCTGCAGCATCATAGACAGACAGGGAGATGGAGTCTTGCAGCATCATAGACAGACAGGGAGATGGAGTCCTGCAGCATCATAGACAGACAGGGAGATGGAGTCCTGCAGCATCATAGACAGACAGGGAGATGGAGTCCTGCAGCATCATAGACAGACAGGGAGATGGAGTCTTGCAGCATCATAGACAGACAGGGAGATGGAGTCTTGCAGCATCATAGACAGACAGGGAGATGGAGTCCTGCAGCATCATAGACAGACAGGGAGATGGAGTCCTGCAGCATCATAGACAGACAGGGAGATGGAGTCCTGCAGCATCATGGACAGACAGGGAGATGGAGTCCTGCAGCATCATAGACAGACGGGGAGATGGAGTCCTGCAGCATCATAGACAGACAGGGAGATGGAGTCCTGCAGCATCATAGACAGACAGGGAGATGGAGTCCTGCAGCATCATAGACAGACAGGGAGATGGAGTCCTGCAGCATCATAGACAGACAGGGAGATGGAGTCCTGCAGCATCATAGACAGACAGGGAGATGGAGTCCTGCAGCATCATAGACAGACAGGGAGATGGAGTCCTGCAGCATCATAGACAGACAGGGAGATGGAGTCCTGCAGCATCATAGACAGACAGGGAGATGGAGTCTTGCAGCATCATAGACAGACAGGGAGATGGAGTCTTGCAGCATCATAGACAGACAGGGAGATGGAGTCCTGCAGCATCATAGACAGACAGGGAGATGGAGTCCTGCAGCATCATAGACAGACAGGGAGATGGAGTCCTGCAGCATCATAGACAGACAGGGAGATGGAGTCTTGCAGCATCATAGACAGACAGGGAGATGGAGTCCTGCAGCATCATAGACAGACAGGGAGATGGAGTCCTGCATGTGTTCTGGTCTGACTGAGACTCATAATAACCTCATAATGACCTCTATGATAGAGGGTCATAGAGACTAATACAAGAGTCAAGGTTTAAATATGTCCTCTTGATCTGGCCTCTTTTCATAGGCTACTCATATCTAGCCATGTAATCCATCCATCCCTCCCTCCATCCCTCCATCTCTCCACACAGTTCCTCCACTGGCGGAATGCTATTTCTGTCATTTCACCTTCGACGTGAGCATCAATAACATGACCAATGTGGTGCAAGGAGAGGATGGATGCCGGCATGCACTGCCCGCTTCTTTCCTCTGTTCCAATAACGTTGATGTTTAACGAATTATCTGTCCCTAACATCACAGTATTTTTCTAATCTACTTCTGTAATAAACCGTACTGTTAGCAGGACATTACTGTAGCCTATCAGCGGTATGAAGGGCACTGCGGCGCCGAGCCAGCTGGTGATGGATGTCTCTGTTAGAATACAAAACATCATTTCTGAATGGACCTAAAAATACATTTGCAAAATGGATCCTGAATCTTATGCAAACTGACACTGTCAAAGTCAAGCGTGTGTGCAGTCAGGGCTGGCCATGCGCCTGTAATTCCACTCTATCCATCTCTCGCAGCAGCGCTGCCGGGACGATGCTTAACCTCTCGGGGAAAACAGTCACAGACACACGGCGTCGGTACTTACAATTCCTTAATGAGCATTGTGGCGGTGCTGTGTTCTTCTCACGAAGGAAGGCTGGCGCTCCGGTTAAGATCCTAAATCTTTCCCTCCGCCAGACTCTCTCTCTAGCCCACCTCTCCCCCTCAATGTCATCCTCTACCTCCCGTTTCTCTATTTTCCTCAAATTCACTTCCTGGTCGGGACCGAAGGGGGCGTGGCGCCTGGCGCGGTAACTACAACCGTGTTCGTGTCGTCACACAGATGAGATGACGTCAAGGGAGATCAGGTTAACGTGCTCCTCGAGGATCTGAAAGGATCAAATGCCGCGTTCAAAACAACTGGAAAATCGGAAAATTATGAGGTCAAAAAATGAAGTCAGGTGATCTTTAGGTCGGAAAGTCGGAGCTCTAGAAAGAGGTCCGAGTTCCCAGTTTTTCTGAACGCACTATATTCGGAAGTAGGAGATTTTCGACTTCCCAGTTCCAAGTTCCCAGTGGATGTGAACACGGCATAATATGGGTAACTGCATAGGTGGAGTGTGTCTGAAAGTGGGCGTGTCAACATAAGTGGGAGGATCAACAGCAATAGGCTGTTAGACAATTGGTTAGATGGTTTTGATTGAGCACTTTGTTTTTCCGTTTCATAACACTTTTTTATTGGTCAGTTCGCCACTGCTTGAAACAAGACTGTGAGAGCTAAAAGGCAGTCTATTGTTGACAGAGAATCATACTGTTCCATTTGAATGTTAATCCTTAAAGTGCAACTGACAGCATTATAGCAACATGAAATCGTATTAAAATCTGTTCATATACACCCCCAGGAAGAATATGACACTTTTTTTTTCTGACAAGCGAGCATATGGTCATTTTCACATTTTCATAAATGTATAGAATGTTTGGGAATTTCATATACTAAGGCATTTTTGAAAATTCTATAGCAATATCAAGTGGGAAAACGGCAGTGCGTTTTGACAATTAATAGACACTGCAGTAAATAAAACCTAATAAAAACATATGTCTTGTTCAGGACAGGTGTCTACACAGACCGGTGCGCCATAGCCAATCAGAGCTACAGTAGGCCTATATGCAAATAAGCCATTTGCCACATGAGCCTGCCATCATTCACTTTGAACTGGACTGTGTGTTTACAAATATATAAATACCACGGGAGTCCTCTTACATTTGGGATCTTTAAAGTCCTATTGATCAAACAACTATGAAAAGGTAGGCTCTCTCTCCCTCAGTTATGCACATCAACAACAACAAGATCAACAACTAATGCTAGCCAGAGCGAGATGAGCTAAAATCTAACAAAGGAACATTAGATAAACCCTCTCAAACTTTTTCAGCTAGTTGGCCGTCAAAATGACACTGAAAAACGATGGGGAATAGTAGCTTCCGTTTCAGTTTGCCTGCCAATCCATGCTTGTCCCAACCCACATTTTGACAACTGAATGGGAACTTGCCTGCCTGCCAAATACATTTGATTGACAACTAAGATATATGCTAACTGTGGATAACAGTCGTTCAAGTTCAGCATAGCTAGCTAGCTAGCAAAGCAATTCACATGTCTTGCTAGCTAACCAAATGACACCTGCATCTCTAGCTGTAGCCACTAAAAAACTATATGAGGGGAAAAGGTTGGTCACTCCCAGCAGCTAACGTTAGGCTCAGTGTTTATAGCTTGCTAAATAAATAGCTAGCTACATAAATAGCTACGCTAGGCCAGGGATGTCAAACTCAATCAGCGCACGGCCGTATTGAAAAAAAACACAACAAATTCATGGGCCAGACATAGCCTATTTGTTTTTACAAAATAACGTGAAACTGCGACCCAAACTGGCCATTGTTTTATTTGAAAAAAAATAGAGCCCTTTATATTGTCCACTTATCCACTTAGGACCACTATTGTTTTCACTATATATGCTACCTCTTGGAAGCCTGTGTTTCAGACATAAGGAAGTGGATGGCGGCAATCTTTTTACTTTTAAACTCGGACAAAACAGAGATGCTCGTTCTAGGTCCCAAGAAATAAAGAGATCTGCTGTCAGATCTGAAAATGGATCTCTGTGGTTGGACAGTCGCCTCAAATTAAACTGTTCAGGACCTCAGCGTTACTCTGGATGCTGAGTTCTCCTTCAACAAGCATATAAAACATATTTCAAGAGCAGCCTTTTTTCATTTTCGTAACATTGAAGAAATCTGAAACTTTTTGTCCAAATTTGATGCTAAATACGGCTGCTAGAATCTTGACTAGAAACAAAACATGTGATCATATTACTCCAGTGCTAGCCTCTCTACACTGGCTTCCTGTTAAGGCTAGGGCTGATTTCAAGGTTTTACTTCTAGGTTTATTTCTGAATGTTAGCATGGGTTAATTTCTGAATGGTTGTATTTAATTGTTACTGGAGAATACTGCTTATCTGAATTCTTGAAAAGAATAACAATCTAGCAGTAATACATTTCTCTGAAAATACCTTACAGATTCAGTTCTGGATAAGCACCCAGCTATATTTGATTATATACATAGAGTTACATAAATGTCTCCCAACGTGGGGGACGGACCCGATGGAGGTGGATCTACTGTATGAAGGCCACGAGATGATCCCTCGCTGATCACGTGATGACTTCAGAACCAGATCCACCTAGTAACGGTGGGGTTCTCCGTTTTACTCTACGACCCCCCCCAGTGAAACAGGACTGGTCTGAAGGTAACCCATACAAACAAATGGAAGTATGGAGGTCGTTTTGTGCCAACAAAAATAAAGGGTTAAATATGTGTCCAAAAAAACATTTCAGATTACTTTCTTATATTTATCTCTCTCCTTGAAATAGGACAGACACTTCAGAACCTTATTCCTTATGATATATTTTTTTACTGTCTTTTTTGCTAATTTATGAATGTGTTATTCAATATGTTTCTAACGGCTATAATAGTAAAGACCAAATTCAATATTTTTGCTAATAATTTGTAAATATATTTTTTGATACCTAAAGGGGTCCTACGATTCTAAATCAAATAGCTAAATGATCCATGGTATGACCTCCATTGTAATGAAGTGTCTTGAAAAGATCATGGTGTGGAGGCTTCAGTCGGACAGAGCACACTGGTGGACCCTATCAGTTTGCTAACAAATACAAACGTGGCACTGATGAAGCAATCTTCAGCATAGTGCATCTCATCCTGCAAGGCCTATGCTCCACTCTTATTTGTGGATTTTAGTTCAGCAGCCACACATCTTCTTCAGTAAGCTCAGACAGATGTCAGTCAAACCCTATACCATCAGATGGTATCACTCGTTTCTGGACCAACAGGACCCAGCAGGTCCGAGTGCACGAGACCTTGTCTGAGCCCAAGGTCATTAAGTTGCCCCCCCAAGCTGAGAGGTCACCTCCTATTCACTCTGTAGACACCCTGATAACCTCCTATTCACACTGTAGACACCCTGATAACATCCTATTCACACTGTAGACACCCTGATAACATCCTATTCACACTGTAGACACCCTGATAACCTCCTATTCACACTGTAGACACCCTGATAACCTCCTATTCACACTGTAGACACCCTGATAACATCCTATTCACACTGTAGACACCCTGATAACCTCCTATTCACACTGTAGACACCCTGAAAACATCCTATTCACACTGTAGACACCCTGATAACCTCCTAGTCACACTGTAGACACCCTGATAACATCCTATTCACACTGTAGACACCCTGATAACCTCCTATTCACACTGTATACACCCTGATAACCTCCTATTCACACTGTAGACACCCTGATAACATCCTATTCACTATGTAGACACCCTGATAACACCCTATTCACACTGTATACACCCTGATAACCTCCTATTCACACTGTAGACACCCTGATAACATCCTATTCACACTGTAGACACCCTGATAACCTCCTAGTCACACTGTAGACACCCTGATAACCTCCTATTCACACTGTAGACACCCTGATAACATCCTATTCACACTGTATACACCCTGATAACCTCCTATTCACTCTGTAGACACCCTGATAACATCCTATTCACACTGTAGACACCCTGATAACATCCTATTCACACTGTAGACACCCTGATAACCTCCTATCCACACTGTAGACACCCTGATAACCTCCTATCCACACTGTAGACACCCTGATAACCTCCTAGTCACACTGTAGACACCCTGATAACATCCTATTCACACTGTAGACACCCTGATAACATCCTATTCACACTGTATACACCCCGATAACCTCCTATTCACACTGTAGACACCCTCATAACCTCCCATTCATACTGTATACACCCTGATAACATCCTATTCACACTGTAGACACCCTGATAACACCCTATTCACACTGTAGACACCCTGATAACCTCCTATTCACACTGTAGACACCCTGATAACCTCCTATTCACTCTGTAGACACCCTGATAACATCCTATTCACACTGTAGACACCCTGATAACATCCTATTCACACTGTAGACACCCTGATAACCTCCTATTCACACTGTATACACCCTGATAACACCCTATTCACACTGTAGACACCCTGATAACCTCCTATTCACACTGTAGACACCCTGATAACCTCCTATTCACACTGTAGACACCCTGATAACATCCTATTCACACTGTAGACACCCTGATAACATCCTATTCACACTGTAGACACCCTGAAAACATCCTATTCACACTGTAGATACCCTGATAACATCCTATTCACACTGTAGACACCCTGATAACATCCTATTCACACTGTAGACACCCTGATAACATCCTATTCACACTGTAGACACCCTGATAACTATGTTGTCCAGTTTCTGATGATACTGTCATTCTGGGTCTAATGTATAGACACTGATCAGAGGTACAGAGGTCTAATGTATAGACACTGATACTACTATGTATAGGTCAGAGGTCTGTACAGCGGTGTGATGACCACCACCTCATCCTAATAGTCCAGACAGCCATGCAGGTGATGGGAGTGAGGCCTGGACCAGACAGCCATGAAGGTGATGGGAGTGAGGCCTGGACCAGACAGCCATGCAGGTGATGGGAGTGAGGCCTGGACCAGACAGCCATGCAGGTGATTGGAGTGAGGCCTGGACCAGACAGCCATGAAGGTGATGGGAGTGAGGCCTGGACCAGACAGCCATGCAGGTGATGGGAGTGAGGCCTGGACCAGACAGCCATACAGGTGATGGGAGTGAGGCCTGGACCAGACAGCCATACAGGTGATGGGAGTGAGGCCTGGACCAGACAGCTATACAGGTGATGGGAGTGAGGCCTGGACCAGACAGCCATGCAGGTGATGGGAGTGAGGCCTGGACCAGACAGCCATGAAGGTGATGGGAGTGAGGCCTGGACCAGACAGCCATGCAGGTGATGGGAGTGAGGCCTGGACCAGACAGCCATGCAGGTGATGGGAGTGAGGCCTGGACCAGACAGCCATACAGGTGATGGGAGTGAGGCCTGGACCAGACAGCCATGCAGGTGATGGGAGTGAGGCCTGGACCAGACAGCCATACAGGTGATGGGAGTGAGGCCTGGACCAGACAGCCATACAGGTGATGGGAGTGAGGCCTGGACCAGACAGCCATGCAGGTGATGGGAGTGAGGCCTGGACCAGACAGCCATGCAGGTGATGGGAGTGAGGCCTGGACCCGACAGCCATGAAGGTGATGGGAGTGAGGCCTGGACCCGACAGCCATACAGGTGATGGGAGTGAGGCCTGGACCAGACAGCAATGCAGGTGATGGGAGTGAGGCCTGGACCAGACAGCCATACAGGTGATGGGAGTGAGGCCTGGACCAGACAGCCATGCAGGTGATGGGAGTGAGGCCTGGACCAGACAGCTATACAGGTGATGGGAGTGAGGCCTGGACCAGACAGCCATACAGGTGATGGGAGTGAGGCCTGGACCAGACAGCCATGCAGGTGATGGGAGTGAGGCCTGGACCAGACAGCCATACAGGTGATGGGAGTGAGGCCTGGACCAGACAGCCATGCAGGTGATGGGAGTGAGGCCTGGACCCGACAGCCATACAGGTGATGGGAGTGAGGCCTGGACCAGACAGCCATACAGGTGATGGGAGTGAGGCCTGGACCAGACTGCCATACAGGTGATGGGAGTGAGGCCTGGACCAGACAGCTTCTCCCCTCAGGCAGACGCAACATGGTTCCTCAGAGGAAGCTGAACAGATATAAGAGCTCCTTCATCCCCGTCAGTCAAACTCCAGCAGTATGTAGGGAGACCATGTGATGCAGCATAGGGAGACCATGTGATGGAGCATAGGGAGACCATGTGATGCAGCATAGGGAGACCATGTGATGCAGCATAGGGAGACCATGTGATGGAGCATAGGGAGACCATGTGATGGAGCATAGGGAGACCATGTGATGCAGCATAGGGAGACCATGTGATGCAGCATAGGGAGACCATGTGATACAGCATAGGGAGACCATGTGATGCAGCATAGGGAGACCATGTGATGCAGCATAGGGAGACCATGTGATGCAGCATAGGGAGACCATGTGATACAGCATAGGGAGACCATGTGATGCAGCATAGGGAGACCATGTGATACAGCATAGGGAGACCATGTGATGCAGCATAGGGAGACCATGTGATGCAGCATAGGGAGACCATGTGATGCAGCATAGGGAGACCATGTGATGCAGCATAGGGAGACCATGTGATACAGCATAGGGAGACCATGTGATACAGCATAGGGAGACCATGTGATGCAGCATAGGGAGACCATGTGATGCAGCATAGGGAGACCATGTGATACAGCATAGGGAGACCATGTGATACAGCATAGGGAGACCATGTGATGCAGCATAGGGAGACCATGTGATGCAGCATTTACTGCATGTGATTTGGTGGGCTATGTATGATAGGGACACTTGCAGTGTTTGGGATCAAATTACCTTTCATGACCTTTCATGTTTGTATTGTTACTGTAAGCAGCAGCTGTCCAAGACACATTTCCCCTTGGAGACAATGAGGTATATCTAGAATGGAAACACAATGATCTGTCCTGAATGATGGGAACACAATGATCTGTCCTGAATGATGGGAACACAATGATCTGTCCTGAATGATGGAATCACAATGATCTGTCCTGAATGATGGGAACACAATGATCTGTCCTGAATGATGGAAACACAATGATCTGTCCTGAATGATGGAAACACAATGATCTGTCCTGAATGATGGAAACACAATGATCTGTCCTGAATGATGGGAACACAATGATCTGTCCTGAATGATGGAAACACAATGATCTGTCCTGAATGATGGGAACACAATTATCTGTCCTGAATGATAGAAACACAATGATCTGTCCTGAATGATGGAAACACAATGATCTGTCCTGAATGATGGAAACACAATGATCTGTCCTGAATGATGGAAACACAATGATCTGTCCTGAATGATGGGAACACAATGATCTGTCCTGAATGATGGAAACACAATGATCTGTCCTGAATGATGGGAACACAATGATCTGTCCTGAATGATGGGAACACAATGATCTGTCCTGAATGATAGAAACACAATGATCTGTCCTGAATGATGGAAACACAATGATCTGTCCTGAATGATAGAAACACAATGATCTGTCCTGAATGATGGGAACACAATGATCTGTCCTGAATGATGGGAACACAATGATCTGTCCTGAATGATGGGAACACAATGATCTGTCCTGAATGATGGGAACACAATGATCTGTCCTGAATGATAGAAACACAATGATCTGTCCTGAATGATGGGAACACAATGATCTGTCCTGAATGATGGGAACACAATGATCTGTCCTGAATGATGGAAACACAATGATCTGTCCTGAATGATAGGCCTGCATATTGTTCTGATACATAGCCTATTCATCTTGGCAAACATTAAGCTTTACACCTGATCAAATGTTGTTCAAATGTGTCTGTGTGTCGTGATCTATGATTTTAAATGTCTGTTTGTACATAATGGTGTCATGTTAATATGTTCACCTGCAGATGTAAATGGACTGTCAGCTAAATCTGGGGCAACACATCGTCTGTCATACTCTGAGACTGGTTCTACATTGTCCAAAACAACTGAATAAATATTACAGCTAAATGTTTAGCCTGGTCTGATGGTTTCCCATGTGAACAACATCTACACTTATAGGACAAGAATGAAAAACAGAATTAAATGATGAAAGATTGACTAAACCGGTTGGACATTACAAGCATCCATGCATAATGTGAATCCTAAAGAAACCCGCCCCTTTTCACAGACCTCTTTTTCTACACTTGAATTTTCTGACAATACAATGTAGCTAGGCAACATGACAATACAATGTAGCTAGGCAACATGACAATACAATGTAGCTAGGCAACATGACAATACAATGTAGCTAGGCAACATGACAATACAATGTAGCTAGGCAACATGACAATACAATGTAGCTAGGCAACATGACAATACAATTTAGCTAGGCAACATGACAATACAATGTAGCTAGGCAACATGACAATACAATGTAGCTAGGCAACATGACAATACAATGTAGCTAGGCAACATGACAGTACAATTTTTTATTTTATTTTTTATTTCACCTTTATTTAACCAGGTAAGCCAGTTGAGAACAAGTTCTCATTTACAACTGCGACCTGGCCAAGATAAAGCAAAGCAGTGCGATAAAAACAACAACACAGAGTTACATATGGAATAAACAAAACGTACAGTCAATAACACAATAGAAAATCTATATACAGTGTGTGCAAATGTAGCAAGTTATGGAGGTAAGGCAATAAATAGGCCATAGTGCAAAATAATTACAATTTAGTATTAACACTGGAATGATAGATGTGCAAGAGATGATGTGCAAATAGAGATACTGGGGTACAAATGAGCAAAATAAATAACAATATAGGGATGAGGTAGTTGGGTGGGCTAATTTCAGATGGGCTGTGTACAGGTGCAGTGATCGGTAAGCTGCTCTGACAACTGATGCTTAAAGTTAGTGAGGGAGATAAGTGTCTCCAGCTTCAGAGATTTTTGCAGTTCGTTCCAGTCATTGGCAGCAGAGAACTGGAAGGAATGGCGGCCAAAGGAGGTGTTGGCTTTGGGGATGACCAGTGAGATATACCTGCTGGAGCGCATACTACGGGTGGGTGTTGCTATGGTGACCAATGATCTAAGATAAGGCGGGGATTTGCCTAGCAGTGATTTATATGGCCTGGAGCCAGTGGGTTTGACGACGAACATGTAGTGAGGACCAGCCAACAAGAGCGTACAGGTCACAGTGGTGGGTAGTGTATGGGGCTTTGGAGACAAAACGGACGGCACTGTGATAGACTACATCCAATTTGCTGAGTAGAGTGTTGGAGGCTATTTTGTAAATGACATCGCCGAAGTCAAGGATCGGTAGGATAGTCAGTTTTACGAGGGCATGTTTGGCAGCATGAGTGAAGGAGGCTTTGTTGCGAAATAGGAAGCCGATTCTAGATTTAACTTTGGATTGGAGATGGTTAATGTGAGTCTGGAAGGAGAGTTTACAGTCTAACCAGACACCTAGGTATTTGTAGTTGTCCACATACTCTAGGTCAGACCCGCCGAGAGTATTGATTCTAGTCAATGTAGCTAGGCAACATGACAATACAATGTAGCTAGGCAACATGGCAATACAATGTAGCTAGGCAACATGGCAATACAATGTAACTAGGCAACATGGCAATACAATGTAGCTAGGCAACATGAAAATACAATGTAGCTAGGCAACATGGCAATACAATGTAGCTAGGCAACATGGCAATACAATGTAACTAGGCAACATGGCAATACAATGTAGCTAGGCAACATAACAATAATGAAACCAGATGAAATATCCAATATAAAGTATTATTAAACAAGGTTCTGTTATTCTGACATTTTTACATTTACGTCATTTAGCAGACGCTATTATCCAGAGCGACTTACAGGAGCAGGAGGGTTAACTGAGTGGCGCAGTGCTAACTGTGCCACTAGAGATCCTGGTTCGAATCCAGGCTCTGTCGCAGCCGGCCGCGACCGGGAGACTCATGGGCGGCGCACAATTGGCCCAGGGTAGGGGAGGGAATGGCCAGCAGGGATGTAGCTCAGTTGATAGAGCATGGCGTTTGCAACGCCAGGGTTGTGGGTTCGATTCCCACGGGGGGCCAGTATAAAAAAATATGTATTCACTAACTGTAAGTCGCTCTGGATAAGAGCATCTGCTAAATGATGTAATGTAAATGTTAACTGCCTTGCTCAAAGTTGAGAGAATGCCAAGAGTGTGCAAAGCTGTCATCAAGGCAAAGGGTGGCTATTTGAAGAATCTCAAATATAAAATATATTTTGATTTGTTTAACACTTTTTTTGGTTACTACATGATTCCATATGTGTTATTTCATAGTTTTGATGTCTTCACTATTATTCTACAATGTAGAAACTTGTAAAAATAAAGAAAAACCCTTGAATGAGTAGGTGTGTCCAAACTTTTGACTGGTAGTGTATACTGTACCTTATACCTTATCATATATACCTTAAACCTTATCATATATACCTTATACCATATCATATATACCTTATACCATATCATACACTGCTCAAAAAAATAAAGGGAACACTAAAATAACACATCCTAGATCTGAATGAATGAAATAATCTTATTAAATACTTTTTTCTTTACATAGTTGAATGTGCTGACAACAGAATCACACAAAATGTATCAATGGAAATCAAATTTATCAACCCATGGAGGTCTGGATTTGGAGTCACCCTCAAAATTAAAGTGGAAAACCACACTACAGGCTGATCCAACTTTGATGTAATGTCCTTAAAACAAGTCAAAATGAGGCTCAGTAGTGTGTGTGGCCTCCACGTGCCTGTATGACCTCCCTACAACGCCTGGGCATGCTCCTGATGAGGTGGCGGATGGTCTCCTGAGGGATCTCCTCCCAGACCTGGACTAAAGCATCCGCCAACTCCTGGACAGTCTGTGGTGCAACGTGGCGTTGGTGGATGGAGCGAGACATGATGTCCCAGATGTGCTCAGTTGGATTCAGGTCTGGGGAACGGGCGGGCCAGTCCATAGCATCAATGCCTTCCTCTTGCAGGAACTGCTGACACTCTCCAGCCACATGAGGTCTAGCATTGTCTTGCATTAGGAGGAACCCAGGGCCAACCGCACCAGCATATGGTCTCACAAGGGGTCTGAGGATCTCATCTCGGTACCTAATGGCAGTCAGGCTACCTCTGGCGAGCACATGGAGGCCTGTGCGGCCCCCCAAAGAAATGCCACCCCACACCATGACTGACCCACCGCCAAACCGGTCATGCTGGAGGATGTTGCAGGCAGCAGAACGTTCTCCACAGCGTCTCCAGACTCTGTCACGTCTGTCACATGTGCTCAGTGTGAACCTGCTTTCATCTGTGAAGAGCACAGGGCGCCAGTGGCGAATTTGCCAATCTTGGTGTTCTCTGGCAAATGCCAACCATCCTGCACGGTGTTGGGCTGTAAGCACAACCCCCACCTGTGGACGTCGGGCATTCATACCACCATCATGGAGTCTGTTTCTGACCGTTTGAGCAGACACATGCACATTTGTGGCCTGCTGGAGGTCATTTTGCAGGGCTCTGGCAGTGCTCCTCCTGCTCCTCCTTGCACAAAGGTGGAGGTAGCGGTCCTGCTGCTGGGTTGTTGCCCTCCTACGGCCTCCTCCACGTCTCCTGATGTACTGGCCTGTCTCCTGGTAGCGCCTCCATGCTCTGGACACTACGCTGACAGACACAGCAAACCTTCTTGCCACAGCTCGCATTGATGTGCCATCCTGGATGAGCTGCACTACCTGAGCCACTTGTGTGGGTTGTAGACTCCGTCTCATGCTACCACTAGAGTGAAAGCACCGCCAGCATTCAAAAGTGACCAAAACATCAGCCAGGAAGCATAGGAACTGAGAAGTGGTCTGTGGTCACCACCTGCAAAACCAGTCCTTTATTGGGGGTGTCTTACTAATAGCCTATAATTTCCACCTGTTGTCTATTCTATTTGCACAACAGCATGTGAAATGTATTGTCAATCAGTGTTGCTTCCTAAGTGGACAGTTTGATTTCACAGAAGTGTGATTGACTTGGAGTTACATTGTGTTGTTTAAGTGTTCCCTTTATTTTTTGGAGCAGTGTATATACCTTATACCATATAATATATACCTTGTACCATTATTATATAAACCTTATACGACATCATATGTACCTTACGCCATATCATATATACCTTATGCCATATCATATATAACTTATACCATATCAAAACTTATACCATATCATATATCATATAGCCCTTATACCATATATACCTTATACGATATCATATATACCTTATGCCATATCATACAGTGAGGGAAAAAGGTTTTTGATGCCCTGCTGATTTTGTACGTTTGCCAACTGACAAAGAAATGATCAGTCTATAATTTTAATGGTAGGTTTATTTGAACAGTGAGAGACAGAATAACAACAACAAAATCCAGAAAAACGCATGTCAAAAATGTTATAAATTGATTTGCATTATAACCCTCCCGTTGTCCTGTCCGGGTCAAAAAGACCCAGGCTACGTGTTAGAGTGAGTGGCTGTGTAACCCCTAGCGTTGCCCTGTCTTGTCCGGGGTCAGACAGACCCAGGCTACGTGTCAGTGCCTATGTGTTAGAGGAGTGGCTGTATATCCCGTGCCGCTGTCCTGTCCTGTCCTGTCCTGTCCTGTCCTGTCCTGTCCTGTCCTTTCTTGTCCGAGGTCAAACGACCCAGCCTACGTGTCAGTGCCTATGTGTTAGAGCGTGTGGCTGTATATCTCCTCCCGCTGTCCTGTCCGGGTCAAACAAAAAAAAATAAAAAATAAAAATAAAAAGACCCAGGCTACGTGTCAGAGTGTTAGAGCGAGTGTGTGCTGTGCTGTGAACGGGACCCTTGCAAATGAAATTAAATCAACTTTTTATTGGTCACATTGTAGGTACAGACATTACAGTGAAATTTTTAACTTGGTAAAAGAATCTGGTGATTTCCTTGTAATATTGTAGGTGTGTGTGTGTGTGCACTAGTCGAGGACAATGCTGGAAACCCAAGATAACCATTTCCTCGACAAGTGAATATATGTCATCTGCTCTTCGGCTTGCTGACAATTGAACATCTCCGCACGTGTTTCATTCTGACAGTCTGTCAACTTGTAGACTTGCGGTACAACATTTTGGGTTTTCGTGAAATCACAAGGTATGCCTAGGCTCGCAGGGATCCCCATCATGGCGTGTTGTTTGGGGCCAACAGAAAAGCCTTGAAATATCCAGGCGACTGTCTTCATCAGAAGTGTCTGTTCCTCATCTGAGAGATCTGTCATGTGGACACCGCTACACACGGATGAGATGTCGCATGGCATTTGCCGATATTTTGTCCGATAATATGTCAACAAATGGTCTCGGACGTGGCTGTGACGAACGTCCATGTCCCACATGTCGTAGTACAAAGCACAAGTACAAGACTCGCTGTCGTCGAACCCGGTCAACGTTGCAGCACAGGGACACCATCCCACAGCTTGACGGTGTATCTTCTGCACATGGTGGTCCCGGTGTGTCACCATGATGTGTGACACTGCACCGTGGTAAAACCACAAGAGCAGAGCCTGTCCTACGACCCGAACGAGCCACAGCTCATACCTCAACAGACTATATTTGGGTTCGACAAATAGTCTCACCTCCAGTTTGTTGTTGGGCATGACCGAGAGGCTTTTTCACCGTGTAGCCGAGAAGTATGGGTATGTTGTTCACTACTCGATTGAACGCAGAATAGATGTCGTTGAAGTTGATGGTGCTCAGATTCAGTCGAGTCGACCCTCCGACGATGCCCAGACCGATCACGGTGGCGACGGCGGTGGTGGTGGTGGTGGTGGTGGTGGTATTGTCGGTAGTAGTAGTTACGTGACTGGAGTCCGACGTGTGTATGTCAAACACTGCAGTGATGCAGCAAGAATCCCCCCTTGACGTTTTCTGTGTTCTGGAAAGTCGACATAGCTTCGATGGATGGATGTTGTTTGTCTGTGAGACACGAACCTGTTATATTGTGGATTCAATGACCACTCCCATAAAAATAATAAATTATATTATATTCATTTATTTATTTATTTTCGGGGGTTAATGTTAGAGCCTAGGTGTTAGCGCGAGTGGCTCGCTGTATATCTCCTCCCGCTGTCCTGTCCTGTCCTGTCCGGGGTCAAAAGGACCCAGGCTACGTGTTAGAGCCTATGTGTTTGAGCTAGTGGCTGTATATCCCCTCCCGCTGTCCTGACCGGGTCAAAAAGACCCAGGCTACGTGTTAGTGCCTAAGGTGTTAGAGCTAGTGGCTGTATAACCCCTCCCGCTGTCCTGACCGGGTCAAAAAGACCCAGGCTACGTGTCAGTGCCTAAGGTGTTAGAGCTAGTGGCTGTATAACCCCTAGCGTTGTCCTGTCCTGTCCTGTCCTGTCCGGGTCAAAAGGACCCAGGCTACGTGTTAGAGCCTAGGTGTTAGAGCGAGTGGCTGTATATCCCCTCCCGCTGTCCTGACCGGGTCAAAAAGACCCAGGCTACGTGTTAGAGCCTATGTGTTTGAGCTAGTGGCTGTATATCCCCTCCCGCTGTCCTGACCGGGTCAAAAACGACCCAGGCTACATGTCAGAGTGTTAGAGCGAGTTGCTGTATAACCCCTAGCGTTGTCCTGTCCTGTCCTGTCCTGTCCTGTCTGGGTCAAAACGACCCAGGCTACACGTTAGAGGCATAAGCTCTGAGCCAGAGGTACTAGGTAAGCCGTAAACAAACACCAAAACCAACACCAACACCAATAACTACTACTACTACTACTACTACTACTACTACTACTACTACTACTACTACTACTACTACTACTACTACTACTACTACTACTACTACACTACTACACTACACTACACTACTACTACTACTACACACACTACTACTACTACTACTACTACTACTACTACTACTACTACTACTACTACTACTACTAATATTGCCTCCGTGGCATGTCCGGACACGTGCCGAGAGAGAGGTCTTGGGGACTTCCCCAGCCTGGGTGCCGAAGCTATTATGAGTGCTGTGCGATTCACGGCCAAACAGGTCCTAGAACAGATATTTTCCAATGACTCTGACTGCGATGAGGAAGCGGACGAGGAAGCGTCCGAAGAAGAAGACGGGGAGGAATACAACCCAGAGGACGAGGAGACCACAGAGGACGGCGGCGACGACGACTACGACGCCGCAGCCGCCCGGCGCCGCCCGATGACGAGGACGATGTCCAAGTAGAAGAAGGTCAAGGCGTAGAAGACGAACGAGACGATGACGGCGACGACGGCGGCGACGACCAACAAGAAGAAGAAGAACAACAAGGGGAAGAACAAGGGGAAGGTGAAAGTGAGCGAGGAGAGCGAGGAGACCTCCGCCGCTTCCGCAGCCGCAGCAGCCGCCGCCGCCGCAGCATCAGCCCCAGAACACAACACGATATCCCTCGAGTGGAAAGAGAGACATTCGTGTCGAGACAGCCAAATCCAATGGTGCTCGGTGCCCTGTGACAACAATCGGGCGTCGGAGGGGCCGCGGCAGCGGCAAATAGTAACAGGCCGGTTGCTGAGGTGCCGGAGGACATGAGGCCCGGGCCTACTAGGCAGGCCGTAGGCCAAGCCCGCGACATCCTCTCCACGTTTCGCTTGTTTTTCACACCCGAGATAGAAGACATCATCCTGGAGATGACCAATCTGGAGGGCGTTCAAAATACGGAGCCCGAGGCGACGGCGACGGCGGCAGCGACCACCGCCGCCACTACGCCCGACGACCACGAAAACCACGAAAACCACGAAGACCGTGACCGCGGCGGCGGCGGCCGCTGGAAAGCGATGGACTCCACAGACCTGAGAGCCTACGTAGGGCTGCTCATCCTAGCCGGCGTGTACAGGTCCCGAGGCGAAGCGGCCTCTAGTCTCTGGGACGCCGAGAGCGGAAGGACCATTTTCCGCGCAACCATGCCGCTCAAAGTCTTTCACGCTTACTCGAGACTCCTTCGCTTCGACGACCGTCAGACCAGAGCCGAGAGACGCGCAGCAGGCGGCGGTGACAAACTTGCGGCCGTGAGAGAGGTCTGGGACAAGTGGGTCGAGAGGCTGCCGCTCCTCTACAACCCCGGGCCCGACGTGACGGTGGACGAGCAACTGGTCCCTTTCAGAGGTGTGCCGGGGCCAACAACACCGTACAAGAGCACAACAACAACACTGAACACAACACTGAACACAACACAACACAACACAACACGCTAAAGCTAATCTCTTGTCTTTCCTCTCCTCTCTCTCTCTCTCTCTCTCTCTCTCTCTCTCTCTCTCTCTCTCGCTCTCGCTCCTGCTCTCTCTCTCCTCCAGGCCGATGTCCTTTCCGCCAGTATATCCCAAGCAAGCCGGCCAAATACGGCATCAAGACATGGGTGGCCTGCGACTCCAAATCCAGCTACGCCTGGAAGATGCAGGTCTACACCGGCAAGGCCACATGCGGAGGCCCCGAGAAGAACCAGGGGATGAGGGTCGTGCTCGATTTGACGCAGGGACTCAGGGGTCACAACGTCACCTGCGACAATTTCTTCACCTCATACGAGCTCGCGCGCCAGCTCCTGACCAGGAACGTCACCGTGGTCGGCACAGTCAGAAAGAACAAGCCAGAGCTCCCGCAGGCGCTGCTCGCCTCAAAGGACAGGCTCCTCTTCTCCTCCAAGTTCGCCTTCACGTCCACCACCGCTCTAGTGTCCTACCTGGCAAAGAAAAACAAGAACGTCTTACTCCTGAGCACGCTGCACACCGAGGCTCACGTTAGCCGTCGCCAGGACAAGAAGCCGGCCATCGTCCTAGACTACAACAGCAACAAGGGAGGTGTGGACAACCTAGACAAGGTGATTGGAACCTACAGCTGCAGGAGGATGACCGCGCGCTGGCCCCTGGTCATCTTCCACAACATCCTTGACGTGTCCTCTTACAACGCTTTTGTCATATGGCGAGAGCTCAACCCCCACTTGGATGCCTGGCAAGCGAAACAAGAGGAGGGTGTTCCTCGAGCAGCTGGGAAAGGCACTAGTGACTCCGTTCATACAAAGAAGGGCCCGTCTCCCTCGCACCGAAGCCTCTGCGGCGCTCGTCAAAGCTGTTCAGAGGGCTACGTATCGTGATCAGCCCCGGCGGGATCACGCCCCCGCAGCACCGGACCACGCAGCACCACCGGCCCAAGCACCCAACCCCGCACAACCCAGTAAGAGGAAGAGGTGTCAGGTCTGCCCCACAAAGAAGGACTGTAAAACACACACGGTGTGCACCAGGTGTAACAAATACATCTGCAAAGGCTGCTCGCACCCATACTGTCCCACATGTTCCAACTGGGCCTTTAGTGAGAGGGGGACAGTTCGACCCGGAGGGCACGGCGTGTGTACAGAATACCAGGACAACGGGAGGGTTATCATCCATACTCAAACAGTACAGCGGTACAGTCCACGGAATGTGGTCCAATAGGGGGGTGTTTTTAAATCGCATACCCAAACTCACACAGTCCACAAGCCGGTGAAGCAGGTATTAATGACTTTACCAATGACAATAGCAAAGACCTCTAGAGTAGAATAGACTAATTGATGGCGGGGTGTCAGGATACTATGCTTGCTACTGGGGACCCATGTAGAGAGAAGCAGTTCAACCCTATCGGGGCTGCAGATGCGCAGGTTCTTTGCAACAGGCTGAAGGTGAATTGCTTCAAGGACCAGTCTGTACTGAGTAAAGTCACTGGTGAGTTAGGGGCTCCGTGCAAAAACATACCGATAAAAGGCGACGGCAATTGTTTCTTCAGAGCGGTCAGTGAAGCGGTTTGTGGTACAGATGAGTTTCATAGAACCATTCGAAATGTCGTCGTGGAGCAGCTACAAAGCAATGATGTGATATACACCAGCATGTTGAGAAGTGGCTACCGTTCAGTATCAGACTACATTACCAAATCACAAATGGCCTCTCTAGGTACTTGGGCTACGGAAGTGGAGATTCAAGCAGCTGCAGATTGTTTGGGTGTCAGCATATATACATACTACACCGGGAGGTGGCTTATACACCGTTGTAATGGTGTAAAGGTGTCTAACCAGGGGATCTATTTGGAGAATGTTGGTAACCACTTTGAGACAGTTGTTTGCGTCCAGAGGCATCAGATGCTGTCTTGCTATGGGTACTGCAAAGTAGATAGAAGTAGGACCAGTGTTACGCCACTAAGAGACGAGTGTTCAGCCTCAGTCTGGTCCGATTTTGAGAGTGCAAGGCTATCACCAAGCTCAAGTTACTACAATGATTGGACGTGTGAGGAACATCACGGAGACCCAATAGAGGACAATGGAAATGTATATGAAACTATAGGTGATAATGTTGACAACACCATGCTTCAGGAAGCTGAACCCCATGACCAGTACTTGTCAAACAACAGCCCTGTAGACGACCAAATGTTTTACGGAGCAGATTCATGCGAGAAACGGTTGTACGCAAAAAACATTCAACCCTTCCGATTCCGATAGGTGCGATTCCGAGATCGATTGGGAAGGAAGCATGATGTATCCATTTGAATACGAAACTCTAGGTGATCAACTGGAGGACACCAGGCTTCAGGAAACAGAACCCGGTGACCAGTACGAGTCAAACAACAGCCCTGTGGACGACCAGCACCTATATGACTCAGATGCATGCGGGAACAGTTGTAGACAACACACATTCAGCCCTGCAGATTCCAACCGGTCCGATTCAGAGACCGATTGCCAAGCAACAATGGCAGGTGACTACAATGATTGGACGTATGAGCACGAACCACGACACTCTAAGTGATACCGTGGAAGACACCAGGAGTCAGGAGGAGGACACCCCTCCCCAGTACGGGTCAAACACCAGACATGTGGACAGGGACAATGTTTACAAAGAAGCGGTTGACGACTACTTCGACGTTGGCGATGACGATGTTGAAGATATGGTTCGAGCCGAGGAGGATGCTAAAAAACATCAGCAGATAGATCTCATGCTTAAGTGGTCGATATTGAACAGAACGTGGCACTCCTTTCTAGAATGGCTAGGTGAGCGCTGGTGGGGCTCAGTCTCTGCAGATCAGATTAGCTCCTTCATGGGCGGACCTAAGATTCGCTTTGGAGATATTGTTATTGCGGCACACTTTGGTGACATGCCCGGAGGAGTATGTTCGGTTCCGGCGAAGACTCAGAACGAAGTACTGACATTTCATGTGGCCATCTGTGGAGGCAGTTACATATGTAAGGACTTGGTAGAGGGCGACTTCTCTCGCCAATTGACATAATACGACATCTGGTCGATAAGCTGGGTGAAGGGCGCATTCTGCGTCAACATTGGACAATACCTCACAACCCAGACTACTTTTCCGTGACACATATAGCGGGACAAATGTGTTACATGATGAAGGTGCTGAAAGACTCATGGTGGGGAGCGTCATACGGCAACGAAGTATGGTCACCCCATTACCGTGAAGTAATAGAGCATCTACGAAAAGAAAGGACCAATGTACGAGAACCCGGCTGCAGCAATTCATTATATGGACGATGTCAGCCTGGGATACCTGTTTGACATTGTCACTGCATTTGGGAATAGATTCAAGGTGACGTTCGATACCTTTGGTTTTACAGTAGGGACAAGGGCACACTTCTCAGATATCGCAGGTGTGCTGTCCTACATCAGCAGGATTGACAGAGTCACATTTGTATCTCCACCCTGTTCCCTGATGCACGCGCACCAGAGCTTAGGGGATGTAGATTACATTGCCAATCCACAGCGCGTCGTACACTCACGAGCAACCTGTAATGTATTGCAACTATAGGTGCTTATGTGATGAGTGGTGTATCCCTGTTGTACTATGTCATGTACATTGTAATGTAAGCCTCCTTGTGTTGTAATACATGTCTATGGATATCTGTGAATAAATACAAAATACTTGTGAAACTACGAATGTCCATTCACGTTTATTGAAATAGTACATTGGACCCTTCAGTCTGACAATATCCATACACAAACAGTGACTTTGCACAATATACAATCTGGAACGTAAACATACATAATCATACAATGGGTCATCAAAGGAATAAACAGGGCTTCTCCTTAGTCATCCTCCTCAATTGGCACGTAGGCGTCCTCATACTCTTCTTCGTCATCGGCCATGTACTTGGGAGACAGAAGAGTAATCACATTACCCATAGTCCATACACACAGTGAATGTGCCATCACATTACACATTTCAATATCTACCATGTCATCCTCTGCATTGTTACCCTGGTGAAGAGGAGGCAACGCTGGTTGAGGGTGAGGTTGTGCATGGTTGAGGACCTCGGGGTGCAACAGGGGGATGCAGTTGGTGTAACTCAGGATGTTGAGGTTCCTCTCTGTCAGACGTTAGTATGTAATCGCTCTCCTAAGATGTATATTGTATGGAAAGAAATAGCAAAGTAGAATTTGCAAATGGTCATGGTATGTACAACAGTGCATGCAATATGATCAGCAAAGTCATCCACAATATATCTGAGTACCTACGGAACGGCTCAGTAGTACGGTAGACACCTGTGGAGTGGAGAGTAATTTCAGAAAGCATACCAAGTACTTAGGAGTATCATCTCTTGTACAAGCATAGTGCGTAACCTAGGGTGTAATGACTTTATCCTACCGCGCTGAGCTCGCTGGTTTCGGTTTCTATACCACTCTCCTCAGACATCATGCAGACTGTGATATGAACAATGGGTTGAGTGAACGATATACAGGTGTATACCCATCGGATATAGTAACCCAAGATTAGTACCGAAATGTTACTTTAGCTCAATCACTTTACCAGTACGTACTACTTACGATGTGTGTAGCATACTATAGCCGATGCACATGAAACATATAGCAAATATATTAGGGACTATGGCGTATGTGAAGACAAGCAACTTCGATTCACTCCGTTTCTGTAGGCAAAGAGTAGGAATGGAAAACAACTATGGCAACTGGCATCTATTGAACAACACATGGGCGTCATTTGTAGGCTGGATGCAAGACCGATGTTGGTGGGGATCCGTATCTCAACAGCAGATTATGTCTCTGATGAACAGACCTGAGGTTAATGTAGGAGCCATTGTAATGGCAGGATACTTTGGTTCAATGCCTGGAGGAGTGTGTTCAGGTATGGTGAAATATGATGAGAATACCGTGATCACATTTGGTGTATACCTCACAAGAGGACATTACAGATGCACCGACTTTGTACAATTCCAATATAAAAACCCAGTTAGAATGATACAAGATCTGATTGCAGAAGTCCCACCCGGGTACTTGATGGCTACACCGGGAGACATTCCGGAACCTCCGAACCTGGGTTCCTGCTGCAAACGCATAGTGGAAGACATGCGTGACATGATACAGTCCCTGAAAGGTGCATGGTGGGGACTTTCATCTGGCAGTTCCCCAGGGTCATGCGAGCACATAGAAGTGATAAAGGATCTAGAAAAGATGGAAGAGGAATACCAAAATCCGGCTGCCTCAATCTGTTATATGGATGAAGAGCGTCCTGGCTACCTCTTTGAAATTGTAACAGCAAAAGACAAAATATATAAGGTAACCTTTGATCGTTCGGGGGTTTACTTGTGGGACCGGTGACCCCTTCCCCACATTGAGAGGTTTGCTGTACTACATGACAACGTTTGAAAATTTGACATTTGTAACCAGGCCCTTTCCTACGATGCAAGAGCTCTGCAGGAGCACAATGGAAAAGGGCTGAGTATATCGAGGGTGACATGCCACCTCAGCTACAACGCTTCATAAAGGCAAGCCCTTATGAACGTGAACAGAGATGGAGGAAACCGTAGAATGCTATGCATAGCACATCTCAACGGAATTATTTACACCTGTAGTACTACTGATGTGTGTATCAAGTAGCATGTGGCAACCAGCAAAGGACCTCTGATGAGCATTACACATATACAGAACTAGGGTGTGTGACTATGGCAAGCAATGTTGACTCGCTCCGTGGCCGTAACAAATCCCGCAAGCCTGTTCCATACAGTACCGAAAATGATGGAAACTGGCATACATTGGATACAACATGGTTGTAATTTTCAATGCTGCAGCAATCTGTCATATGGATGACAACAGTCCTGGATAGCTGTTTGAAATTGTAACGTCCAAAGGACATATATACTCTGTTACGTTTGACACGTCTGGGTTTGAGTTTGGAGTACGAGTTAAAGGCATCTACCATTAGAGATGTTGTGGTATACATGACAACGGTTAAAACGTTACCTTTGTGACAAGACCTTTGCCTGTGATGCAATAGGTCCAAAGGAGCTGGATGTGCAATGATGAACATGTGTCAGCCTGTATGAGTTTAATTGAAGTGTACCGTGTAACCTGTTATGTCCTGGCATAAATAAATACATAAATGACCATCCGTGTGGTGATGCTTGACTCTTTATTCACACACTGTACAATACTATACACCTGTCCTCACCCATACCATGTTTACCAATCCTAAGTAACGTTACGGGATTATTCAACATATCATTTCGAATAGGCTTGGATATAACATCAACAACACATGTGTGGTCAGCTTGGTGATGGCAATATCTGTTTGCAAACCTATATACCTGGCTTTAGAGTATGTAGTCACAGAGATGTACGAACATCAGATGGACAGTCTCATCACGTCATTGACAATAGTATATGACTTGCCATCAATACACAACAGTGCATAACCATCCATTTCATGATCTGTTTTATTTATACACACACAAAAAAAAACACATTACATATACCATTCACTTGCCAGCCTGCCCATTTCACCCATAGTAGAAGGTACACCAATCGTTTAACGTCATATTTTTATTGAACATAAACTTCAACGGAGTCCTCCTGATGACCACGTCTGTGCTCAACTGTGAGATGTTTGCAATACTCTCTAATTGGTCATCGTCCGCGAGCCGCAAGCCATTGATGAGTCTTCCATAGATGGCAGAGATAGTTGATCCGTATATTATGGTTAGGGACATAGACCCGGTTATTTCACCTATGTTCCCAGAGGGGCTCTCGACCAAGACTCTGATGTGAGGCGTACGGCTGTCTACTATGGCCATGTTATCAGCGTACTCGCTCATGGTATGGTACAGGGATGAAATGTATTTCATCGCCGCGTATGATATTGAAATGTCTCCCTTGTATTTGTTTCTAGTAGGGAAAGATGTACATTCAAGCTCTCGCAATGAACGGTCCGTTGCCATCTCCTGAGTAACACGTGTTACAATGTCAAGGTTGTCAAGGGAAGCAGATCTCAAGAGTGCTAGGAGATTTCTGAGAGCCACATAGTCATTGTCAGAGCTGGGTTGGTGGGAAGGTATACACACGTAACCGTCCGCACACCGAGGAAAGAGAATGACGGAAGTCCACCTTGGCCTTTCATGATGCAGGCGACGCCAATCTCAGAACACAGGTCGCAGGTGAATTCAAACTGCCCTCGAGTAAAGCCAAGGAGGACATCGAGAGCCCCTCTCGCTCTGTCCGAGGTCCAGAGGCTGTTTGACATCATGAACGCCAAGACATTGACGAGGCCTGCCTGTTTTCTTCATCGTACATAGATGGGTTGCGTGTAAAAGGTACTGCGTCGGTGCCGGCTATCTTCATACAGGATCCACAGTCAATGTCCACCTGCCACTTTGAGGAAAGCTTACCGGATCGTTCGTCAGGACCCTTGTCTTGTTATCGTTGAGTACGGTGAACTTGACTGGTATTCTTTCCAAAGTGCCTTGCTTGTGCGCTGTAACACTCATGTTGTCAATTGTGAACAGGGTGCTGCAGTCTCCGAAGGGTATGAGGCCGTTCAGGTCGATTCTGAATGTAGCAGGCTGATGGGCCTGACTGACCCTGGTCATGGTGTGGGAGAAAACGTACTCCTTCTGACTGAAAGACATTCTTAATCGGGTGTAAGCTGGGTTTGAAAAGGGGGATACACCTTTTCCAGTGTTTGATTGCGCGTATCTCCGGATTCATATATATGGTGATTTTCATCTCAGTCAACGTTTAGCAGAGGGTTGCTTGGGGCAATGTGGAGGAGAGCGAGGATCAAGAGAGCCAGCGTTTTTCGTTGACACACTGTCCTATCTTTCTCCTCTTGTCTTGGCCGTAGACGTGCTGGATAAGCTTGTGGGCGGTTCGTTGTTTGCAAACAGGTCTCTGTAGAAGTTTTTACAGCCTGCGCAATGATATGTAACCTGTCTGCAATCTCCGGGAGGGACGCGTCCTCTTGCCGAGCTTGGCTTGGATGGGTATGAGCCACTTCTTCTCCCTGAAGGTCTCCATCCACGTGCTCATGAGTGTGGTGTCGGCACAGGAGTAGGGCATGATGCAAAGAACCGAGCCGGGGTACATAGGGGCCGCTGAGCTGGGCGGCTTCGGGAGTGTGCACATGCAACACCAGTACGGTCTGATACAGAAGACCGGCCAGGTCAACTAGAGTCCTCTCACACAGCTCGCTTCTCGCTATGGACAGGCTCCCGGTAGAGGGTCAATGCCCGCGTCTGTCAGCATGACAGTCGGCACGCGAAATCGAGATGAAGGTGTCCGAGCAGGGACGAGGTAAAGAGTCGTCGTTTCTGAGGGACACTATGCCTTCAGAGATGGCTTCGGTGAGCCTTTTCCCGAGCAAAGCGCTTAGGTTCCTGTAGACGTCTCGGGGCTTTAGGGACATGTCCTCGGTGATCACCTTGAGGCATGTCTCGAGTTTCTCACCCGGTAGACGAGCTACTGTCTCCCTGTTTATCCTTAGGTGTTCCAACTCCCGAGTCCCGCATGCCGGTATCATGTGTTCGGGGCAGTTGTTCATTACGGTGTTGAAAGTCACAGTGCCCCTCTTCAACCTCTCTCTGATAGAGGCGACGGAGGTGAGCAGGTGCTCCTTACAATCATCCAGGCTTTGGGCACCCAGAGCAGAGCTGTACATGTAGCGAGGCAAGCAGTAGTCTATAATGCAGTGAGCCACAAGCTTCCCGGAGCGGTTGACCAAGGTACAGTCTGAGTAGTGAGCTATCAACACCCTAGAGTTGGCGAAACATTTGTTGAAAGGCTGGTAGGGGGTGAGCTATGAGCTCCGTGTGACAAGAGGAGGAACCTATGAATGTGGCCTGGTGTGCTTGGCGAACCTGGTCCGAGGTATCATCGCATGGGGCGGTGTTGAGGTCTGATTGAAGGTCGCATCCGTACTCCCTATCGCTCTCAGGGACCTTTCCGGATTCTGAGACTTTGGCCTCGCACATGAGCGAGCCTCCGAACATGGCCGTGATACACCCTGTGTTAGCCTGGAGGTTCAACGGGTATCTGTAGAAAGCGGCTTCGCATGGGTTGCACTTGTGATACTCGATGCACTCGACAGGCTTGACGGAGAGTCCCGTGATCTGCTGTAGCCACGTCTTTACAGTTTCTCGTAGGTGGTTTTCACGCTGGAGTTGGCAACTTTAAAGCGATCCAGTGTTTGTTGACTAAAGCACTTGTTCTTTGAGGATTTGATGAGAGTGCTCCAAGGAAAGAACCCCGCTCCCATCTTGGGCGCAATGAGCTCAGAAGCTTTGCACGTGAGCAAGTCTCTGAGGATGGCTTGCTTGCTAGAGAACATGTGGTTCATGCAGTATGTCCAGTCCTTGTACAGCGTTCTCACTTTTACGGCATCGACCGAGTCAGACCCGGAGCGCCAGCAGGGAACTAGTGTCGTGGAGACCCCAGAGAATCCAGAGTCCAGCTGCAAGGTTAGAACATCCTCCACTCTGTAGGGGATGAGAAAGGAGCTAGCTCGATGCAGCTCTAACCACCGGCCGATATCGTCAATGAGGGGTTCCCGCTCCAGGTACAAGATGACATCGCCGGGCTTGAGCTTGTGCCAGGGAGAAGTGGAGAAGCAGGAGACATTGTCAGTCTCCAGTTTGATGCAGTCTCCCCTCATTACGCAAGCTATGAAGGTGTCCGTAACTGCAGAATCGCAAGGGGGACCGCATGCTTTTGAAGGCCGACAGGCCCCTAACTTTCACGGAGACAGAGGACAGATCCCGTTGTCGTCTGGGCTGTGAGTGAGAGCCACATAGGTCTTCTTAGCTACGTGGCAGTATATGGAGCAACTGTTTTCATATTCCAGCTTGACTCGCCTGTGTTTCACGAAGGGTCCCGTTACGTCCGTGTATTCTTCAGACCCAGGGACTCTGGCCGCGTAGGCGGGATAGCCTTCCTTGGTGAATGTTCCTCTCGGGTCTCTGACTACATTTTGGTGTGTGTTACCTCGGCCTATCACGTACATCCTCTGGAGAGTGTCCTCCACCAAGGCGGTGTGCACATAGTCCAGAAAGGCAGGCACCTGCTCGCCAGCCCGTTTAAACTTGTCACCCAAAGCCGTCCGGGCCTTACCCGCGAAGCTCTCCAGGAGTTTGTTTTCACTATCCCGACCGGGCGCGTTGTCTCTGCACCACGGCGACTGGGTCGGGCGCGTCACTCTCAGGAAGGTCTCCGGGTCCGTATCCAGCTGAGACCATGGCGCTGTCGGTGTCTCCGTATACAACGGGGCAGCGGTGCTTGTAAAAGGTAGCCACGCAGCTGTTTACCACGGCAATCTGTTGCCTGCCGTGGCCAGATATGAGAGGCCCGCAAGGGTGAGGAGCCGTTCCGTAGAAGGAGTTGGCAAGGACTTTACACTCTCCCTCCTGCATCTTGTAGTAGGCCCGCTCGGCCTCACTGATGTCAGGGTTCTTGAGCTTCCTCTTGAACTCGGCTCGCTGGTTGAGGTAGTACTCCACCGAGGAAGCGAATACGGCCGGCGCACGTACAAAACATCCTTGGGTCTGGTCGTATTTGAGAATGAGCGATGCGTACTCAAACCCCTCAGCTTCCCAGTTGTAACAAACCCAACCAGATAGATCATGGGGGGAAGTTCACGGGAGGCCAAGGGATGGTGGTCTCAGGTGAGATGTTGAGACGCACATGATGGACGGGTACATACTCGAGAAGTCAAGCGAAAGCTCAAGTCCCATTCCGGGACCGGAATAGTGTAGGCCCGTGAGAGGATCACACACAGCTCCCCCTTCCACTTCTCGCTATCACCATTGTCAGACTGGAGCCTCGGGTCCCATCTCAAGCGGCTGTTTAATTCCATACCCAATGGTCCGGCTTTCACTCTGAGAGTATCAAGTGTAAACTTAAGCTGAGGGAGCTGAACCGAGTGAATGCTCTGCCGAATCCACCAAACATATCCCCTCGGCCGTGCACCACGACGTCTATATTGAGAGTGGTCCTACATCGATGGAACAGATTTGATACGGGCCTGAAGACTTTAGCCAGCCTGGCGCACAACTGCGAGTCGACCAAGTTGTAGACTAGCACAGCAAAGAGACTCTTCCCCCCATCCTGATCATCTCGTCCATTTGACAGTAACCAACATCTGCCAGCTTGCAAAGCTTTCTGGTGTCCTTCGGAGGCTTTCTGTGCAGCGCCCTGGCTTTTGCGATGACAAAGGGGGCAACGTCGTTCAACTTCATGCTGGTGCACTGAAACTTGATCTCTCTAGTCCCAGCCATCCTGTACAGATCGATGATGTTCATACCGCAGCTGTTCATTTTGAAGTGGCCCAGCTTGGCCTTGCCTTTGTTGAACTTTTCGATGTGCACAGATATCATTTGGAGCTTGTACTCGGTCAAGGTCCCGTGCATCAACACAGAGTCTAGGTTCTTCAGCATGTCCTTGTACATGTCCAGGTAACGTGCGTTTTCAAACTGGAAGAAAGGCAACACATCCTTGGCCAGGGCCCTGGTCATAAAGAGCCCGTGCCAGGCTTGCAATAGAGAGGAACATCGTTTCTGGGTAGCGCTGTCGAGGCGCTTGGCGTAGTTTGATTCAGCGTAGAAATGCACACGCTGCTCAATCACCCTGATGTCGAATTCGGCGTTGTACACGTACAGGAGTTCTATTTCCTGGTGGTAGAGCACTTGGATCATTGTCTCCAGGAGTGCGAGCTCTCCGAGGCACGGGTGTATTGAAATCCTCTTGACATCATCTAAACCTGCGCCCCTTGCCAGTTCGTGGTTGGCCTCTGGGTAACAGTTCTGTGTTACCTTACATTTGTTATAGACAACTATCAGCAGCTTCCTGTGCTGCTCGGGTGATGTCTTGGGTATATGGGAGTTGATGATCACGAGAGAGACGCAAGTTATCTCGTGCTGCTGACCTGGCATGTCTGGCGACAGAGCTGGTATGGAAAGCGTGTTTACTCTGTCGGGGCAGCTGTTTCCTGCCAGTGTCTAGTATTTGGACCAGCTTATTCCTGTACTCTGTCATGTCCTCTACCATGCGCTCGGTGCAGTAGGGGAACTTGTAGGCGAAAGACTCACATCTTAGGGCCATATTCCGGTATGACTTGTCAAACACCGTCTCGATGTCCAGACACGCTGCCTTGTAGAAATAGGGCATGTGTTTACTGTCAAAGAGCTCAGCCTCAGCCTCCGACTTGTCATGATCATAGATGAGGTCTGAGGCTGAGAGGACATCGTTCAGCCTGTCTGCAGGTATGAAATACACCCTTCCAAACATGACATCGGAGCATAGGGCAGGCGTGTTACCGTCCCGAGCAATGTAGTAGCCCCTGTCCGGGCAGAAGTCTCCGAAAGTCAGCGAGCCCCTTACGGTTTCCAAGTACTTTGTGGCCAATGATATAGATTTGAGCGGGAATACCAGAGCATTTACTTTTCGCTTAATGTCATCGTGGAGAGCGCGGACAGGCACTGGCTCCGCAACTAAGTGTCTGGACCAAGTGTTCCGTACCAGCTCCCAGGTCTCTTCCTCACCATCCTGATCACAAATCAAGTCTAGGTCATAGGCCACAACAGGCGCTATACCAGTAACCTTAAAGTGTACTGTAGTGTAGATGATGCTGTCTCGAGCCTGCACCACCAAACCTCTGCACAAGAGCACCTCTTCCTGTCTGTGAAAGAAGACAGATTTGATCATAACCCCAACCAGATTAGGTTCCAGTTCAGGGTTGACAGTTCTGCGCTCAGGGTAGATGTCAGGGAAAATGTCCACGAACGGCAAAGCTTTGTTCATGATTCACACTCTAGGGATCTACGGTGTCCGAAGCCTAGTGACATCTGCTGGCAATAAAAGTAGTTTATATGAGATCCGGATAGCCAATGTATAATGTATTAGGATGAGGCATGAGGCATCGGAGCTGGGGTGAGAAAGGAGCATACACCACCAAGGGGCTGATCGGCGACTGAACCATTCGACCACAGCTGACTTATCCACTCAGAGCTGAACCATCCGACCATAGCTGAACCATCAGCACAGGGCTCAACTGTCCCCGCACAGCTGAATATTCACACAGGCCTAAACTGTCTGCCAGTGCTGATTATTCACATATCCACACAGAGCCTCTTCTCTCCAAACATATCCCCATAGGGCTGAATCATCCTACAATGCTGAGTATCCACACAGGGCTGTTTTTTGTCCGATCATATCCCCATAGGGCTCAACCATCAGACCATAGCTGAACCATCAGCACAGGGCTCAACAATCCGACCATATGCATAGGGCTGAATCATCCGCTAATGCTGACTTATCCACTCAGAGCTGAACCATCCGACCATAGCTGAACCATCAGCACAGGGCTCAACTGTCCCCGCACAGCTGAATATTCACACAGGCCTAAACTGTCTGCCAGTGCTGATTATTCACATATCCACACAGAGCCTCTTCTCTCCAAACATATCCCCATAGGGCTGAATCATCCTACAATGCTGAGTATCCACACAAGCCTCTTCTCTCCAAACATAGCTGAACTATCAGCACAGGGCTCAACTATCCACCATATGCATAGGGCTGAATCATCCGCTAATGCTGAGTTATCCACACAGGGCTCAACCATCCGACCATAGCTGAACCATCAGCACAGGGCTCACAACTATCAGAACACAGATGATCCATCAGACCAAGGCTGGGGATACTAGGGTTAGGAGAGAAAGGCACAGGGCTCAATATATGTTAGACCAGACAAGCCCAGACTACCATGGCAGCAGCTACGAAAGTCAAGGCCATGTCCACAGAGTGTAACATAGTGCCTCACAGAGAGGCAAACACAGCTGTGGTACAAAGGGCCAAGGTGCCTTCCAGTAGGAGAGCGTTGTTTTTAGCGGTTGACTCTGACATATTACCGACCGGTTGTCTGAGGAGTCGTCTTTCGGCGCTTTGTCACCCAAGCGACAGAGCAACCTTTCAGTTCCTCTTATACCTGACATATTGCTTCAAAGGGGAGGTTTTCCAAGTCACTCTTGAGAACACAGATTTCTGCAGCATGTCACCACCTATCAGAGAGGACTTCGCTAGAGGGCGCCTATTTTGTTTCGTACTAGACATGAGCACCGAGGACCCGCAATCCCAGTTGGACACACAGGCCGCAGCCTCAGATGATACGGGACGAGTACATGTCCGGTACCCACCTGCTCAGTCTCATGAATATGAGTGTCAACATGGACGTGTTCAGGCGAGATGACACGGAGGACATCAACAACGACAATACCTCATCCATGCCAGCAACATCAACGGCTGTGAATGAAACGCTGGAGGAAGCGTACAACGCCTTCATGCGACTGCAACTGGTTAGGAAAAAGGCATCATCCCTCAACAACGCTATGATAGCCATGAGAGACAGCAAGGGAGAGCTTGGCTCAATTTTTCAACTGGGTGGATATCCGCAGGCGACACACTGAACTCAAACATGGTCGACAAGAAGAAAGTCAAGGAGCTCCAGGGTTCCATGTACACACCGTCCTGCCAATCTGGGAGGCAGGTGATCCTCTTACCAGAGCCTATTGTGGACCTAAATCTGAAGGCTCTGGAGAACTCTATAGGCAGGATTACCGACAGCGCCAGTGAAGGAGAAGGCAAGGAGTTGTTCCTATCGCTTGTGTCTAAACTCACCCAGTACTCAATGGCTGAACCAGACCGTTATGCAATCTGGGTATAACGCGAACATAGCGGAGGACCTGAGGTTCCTGGAAAGAGTGAAAGCGTTCACCAGTGACCTCAACGGTTCCTTGGGAAGCAGCGAGGTGAACATCAGAGGACTCTTGGTATTCAGGTACACTCTGGATACACTCATAGACAGGGAGAACCCGGACCTATTTGTGAAATCACTGCTCCATAGGCACATGCCTATCACAAAAACCCGCATTGACAGGGTGTTATGCGACATCAAGAGCAGGCGCGGGGCGCGAGCTCTGGCATCTTTGCTGAACAACGGACAGTGCTACTGCAAGCCAGCGCGCTCAAGGACCCTTCCGGAGCTTGCAGCGGAGAGTGTCAGACAGCGTACTCGTGTTTCTACAACTCATCCGGCGTCACCCCTTCATGGTGAGCAAAGACGACCACAGCTACTACTTTGCGCACCTGTACCCTCATCTGGGTAAACTGGAGCGCCTGAGCAAAGAAATGAAAGTCAAGTACAGAGGACGCAGGCAGTTCGACAGCATAGCTGACACTGTCATCAATATGCTTGTCAAGCACCAGGTCAACGACACAGACTCCCTGTACAAAGGTTTGAGCGGCGTGATAGACGACAAAATGAGCAACTCTAGCTTGTCTCTCGGTCACAGCCTAGCCGAGATCCACGAGTCATTGTACCTATCACCGGGCGATCAAGATGACAACTCGGTACAGGCCACCACTCTGGATCCGATTAAAGTGTGCGACCAAGCATTGGTGCGCTACCTGTTTTGTGACAGCCTGCAAGTGGGCAGGTTGTTTCAGGCGTCTACCACATTCAATTACATTATCACAAACACCGCTCCCAGGTACACAATCGAGCGGGTTATGCTCTTCAATGTCACTGGACCCGGTGAAGGTAAGAGTTACGCAAACAACGTGCTCAACTACCAGTTCAGGAGGGTAAGAGGGTGCATAGAAGCGCTGACGTCTTTCACCCCATAGCGTTCAAGTACAAGCAGAAGCGGACCTCCTGCGTGGTGATGATAGGCGACGCTCATATAACCCACGAGAAGAACATTAAATCCGTAGACAAGGAGTCCAACGTGATCCCCAATACGTTCAAGAACCTCCTGGACACCCAGCGTACTGGAGAGCGATGTGGTGACCAGAGACATGAGCAGCGGCAAGGTGGACACAGTCAAGTACCACGCCCGTGCACAACTGCGGCTTTGTGTGGAACACCAACACTATGGGGTTTGTGAGCGGCGCTTGGGCCGATCGGTCTATGATCATGGAATCAGAGTTCCCAGAGCATGTGACCACGCGCGCGTAGCACCAAGCAGATACAGGACACCGTGGAGAAACTGAACATGGATCGTATAGCTGCAGTGTGCCTGTACAGGCAGAACCTGATCCAGTCCGCTACAATGATTGCAGAGTCTGAGATTATGCAGTTCGGGTTGAGGTTCGACACCGCCAGAGACGCCTGCGTGGCTGCCCTGTACGCTAGCCACATTGTGTGCGCAGGAGTCACCAGCCGGAGGGTTTCTTTCTGCATCAACCAGCTGGTGTTTGCCGAGGCCATGAAGTTGGCGTGCCACTTTGTCTTTGACATTTGGATCCCTCCATGGACCAAGATCCCCGATGAGAGTTTTTTGCCAGACTTGAGGGGTTACATGATGCAAATGAACAGGAACAGACTGAAAGCTCTGAACCAGCTATCCTTCGGACAAATATGCCTAGAGACCAATGCTGTCTACAAGCTGTGTGCTGCTGCATGTCTTCCGGACATATGTCCCCGTGCGGTCGACATACAGGGTCGCTTTGCCTGCAAGGTGCTAGGGTACATCTTAACCCAGATCCATGAGCAGCACCTGAAGACTAGTTTGAAAAATGGACACTTATGCATTTTTGGTATAGATGGTATGTGTTTCCCTGAGAAAGAGATCAAGGGCGGCAATGACGTGGCGCACAACATGCTGATGCTCTGCTCAACATGCAAGGTCCCAGCTCGACAGGGTAGGAACCTTGCAATGAAGAACTACAAGCTGTGCACGTACAGATACGCCACGAACCAAAATGCTCCACACCTCAGGAAAGGCCAGTCGAATCCCTACAAGAAAGTAGGGTCTATCACTGTGCCACTTGAAGCAGTGTACGATATGATAGCCATATATGCACCCAGTTCCCACTCTGGCTTTTGGGACCAGTTGGGCTCAGCGATGTTGGACGCCTACGAAAAGGGGAGACTTTGAAGGCGTCAATGCTTTCGGCCAGTGTGCGAGCGATAGCAGCGAGGGGTGTGGCGATGAGCAGCCTTCTACGCCCAGATTGCTATTCACCTTGGACTTCAACAATGACCCGGTGCGCTCTGTGATACTTGAGGCCACGGCTGCCATCGAACCTTTGAGCGGACTTCACGTTCAACAAGTGCGTGCTGGGAGGGAGATGTTCCAGTGCTCCGCTCCCTTGTATTACGGGCGGTTATCAAAGGGCGATGTCTCGGAATGCACCTAAGGAAGCTTACGACAAAGGGCACCTGAGAGAATCTAGAGCGAGGCCCTAGAGGAGCCTTCCACGGGCCCAGACTGAGTGTGTACACAACCGAGTACTCGGGTGTACCCGTGAAAAACGTGAGCTCTTTTTGTACAACGCGGACTGTGTATCACCAGGACAAGATGCTTTTGACAGTCAACCGTGATAACCGTGGTCACTTAGTCGAGCTAGAGGAGGATTGGGGTGGATGGAGCGCAGCCGAGGTGTTTAACAGTGTTCATGGCTCTGACGTGTTCTCTGTGGAGATGTTGAAAGCGGGACTACGCTGCGACCATGATGGTCTCAAAGGGAGAGTTGATAAGTGCCAGGGCTCGGAAGTCAACCAACCTCAGTGCCATGATAGGGGCTCTGCGTGAGACAAACGGCCTTGCAGCGCTCGCCATCCGAAAGGGTATGACGCCTGTTCAAGAGCCTAGGACTCAACATTTGGATATGGGAGAGATACCCATGCCAATGACAAGTGGCCAGGTCCAGGGCCGTAAAAGGACTAATAACGCTCAGCAGCAGCAGCGGAGAGCCTCAGTTGATGTGAGAGTGAGAAAGAAAAGCGAACAAGGGTGGATGGGTAAACCTTGGAGGACACTAACTAATGAGTCTGTGTGTTTATTGGTGGTGTGCTTGGGCTTTGGTGTGGGGTGTGGGGTGTGGGTTTGGGTTTGGGTGTTGGTGTATATGTAGACATGTAGCCAAAAGTATTGTGTAGTGTGTCGTGTGTCCATACCTATATTATATTTATGTATAGGGTTTGTGTCTATGTGTCCAGGTATCACCCTAGTGGGACCGAGAGACATCGCCTGCCTATATGTCTATGACCGTATGACTATATGAGAACTACTCTGGAGCTACTGGGGTTGTGTTAGAAAAGGGGAATGGAATGATGTGTCAGTCAGTTATGTGTGTGAGGTATCCGTGTTGATACCTGAAACGTTGTACAATAAAGTCGAGTTACTCTGGCACCCTTTGAGAGTATTGGTGTGTTTATTGATGTGTGTGTATTGTTACCTCACTCAGCTGATACCCCAATACACAACACAGGTAGTAGTTTGGACAGATAGTTTATTTATTACACAGGGATGTATACCACACAGTAGGAGACCACTACTATTCACACTAATATGGCACACCAATATATCAGCATTTCGTTTACCATAGACCAACAAAACAAATCAGTGGATTCATCCAGTCTCACTCTTATTCATTGTTATTCATCAGAGACAGACCGTCTCCCGGTAATGCGCCTTTGGTGAGATGGAGGAGTATGTGCAGTTCGGAGACTAAAGGAGCTCTTTGTGTCCCTGCGGACCCTCATAAATATATACAGAGTAGGACTTGTGATACAGTGCATGTTCCCAATAGCCATGCAGACATTGAGGACCACGTACTTCACTTCCTCACACTCCATATGCCATCGGTAATATAGGGTGCTGCCCATCCAGGGGATCAGCAGCACACAAAGAAGCGCAACCGTGAGGAAGGGCAGGACTTGAGCCCTTGTCATCTTACCCCCCAAACGCATTCCGGTTCCCGTGCTTTCTGACACTGTACACTATCATTCCGTTGCAGTAAACAAGAACAACTATGGGTAACATGAAACAAAGTGCCATCCTACCCCACAAGGTGGCAATTTGAGAATGAGGATGCATAACGTTCAAACACATCATGGTAGTCCCGGATATGGGGCGAGCGGTGTAATAGCATATGTCCAAGAGAGCCGAGGCGGCTGGCACACAGGCGCTCAATCGAGACACGGTTCTCCTTCTGCTCGACCTACGTCTGGACGCCATGCACTTGAGAGTTGTCCTGTTGTGTACCACAGTTACGTATCGCTCGATGTTGATATAGACCATGATAAGTATTCCGTACTGGAAACTGAACTGTGGAAATAGAAGCACAAGCGAGAGATGTCAGTAGCTGAGCTGGTGGGACATGCTTGTGTGTACACCTTTTCAAGGAGTAAGACCGGTGCTACGTGCCGTAATCACTCCCCTTCATCAGTTTGCACACCACGTAGCCAAACACCCAGCCCTTCATGAGAATGGTCTGAGTAACCCAGAGCGGGGTAGTCAGCAACCTGACTATGTCACAGACTCCCATATGTGAAAAAAAAAGCGTCGAGATCACCAAGGCCTTTCTTTCGCCTACCAGAGTCCTTTGAACAGGAACAGTGGAGCCTGATGAGCATGTACAGGTTGACAACCAAGCCCGTGATCATAACGCGCGGTGACAGACAGGGATGTAAAAGATGCGGCTGTATTCATAGAGATTATAACAATGGCCCTTGGACTCCGGGTAGTTGGAAGGCCTATTGAAGAGTGTAGCATTATCGAGCGTGACATTGAAAAGTGATGCCATTGTAGAGAACTAGGTGACACAAGCCACTGACAAGGTTGATAGGGAAATGGGGCAGCCTTTTTATGTAAACACCATGGTATTGGAACCATCCAGCCAAGCTCATCAGCACAACCAATAGTTGTCTACCAATGGGCTATACCAATGGGCTATGGAGTTCAAACATCCACACAGGGCTGTTTATCCATCCAAGGCTGTTATACCCAGCCAAAGCTGTCTATCCATCCAAGGCTGTTATACCCAGCCAAGGCTGCTGTATCCATCCAAGGCTGTTATACTCAGCCAAAGCTGTCTATCCAGCCAAAGCTGTCTATCCAGCCATGGCTGTTGTACTCAGCCAAGGCTGCTGTATCCATCCAAGGCTGTTGTACCCAGCCAAGGCTGTTGTACTCAGCCAAGGCTGCTGTATCCATCCAAGGCTGTTGTACTCAGCCAAGGCTGTAGCCTGTGGTTTGTGGACATGTACAGGTTTAGCATGTAACACAGGATATACTAAATCCATTTGAGCATCTCTGGGACTTGTGTCTGTGTGAAACAAAACTATGGACGTCTGGTTAAGGGATGCACGTTTTATTGTAAAGTACATTGCACACATAACCTTGAAAGTTGCAGAAAAGTAGCACAATACACACAACCTCTCGAGTAGTCAACAGTCCACTCAGTGTCTCAGTAGGCCGGGCTCATCTATTACGCTCACAACCATCGCGCCAGGGGCCGAGGCATTGCAACCCTCTCCCGTTCAGATGTTGGAAAGACAGGACTCAGCAGGACAAACCATGAAGTGACTCTGCAGACTGGGCATGATGCAAGCAGTGTCAGACGCCAGAGTGAAGTCAGATAAGCGCAGTTGAGGCCGAAGCGACAGGGTAAGAACCTGGAGAATGGACACAGCTGATGTGGAGCAGGTGCAGGGTGATCTCCAGGGCGTCTGGGTGGAGAATGCTCCCGGCGAGAGCAACATTGACCTCAACACCTATGGGAGTGCATTAGACATTTGGATATTAGAATACCCATGTTAACCTGAGAGAGATGCTGCGTAGAAGTAATTGTATGAATACACCAATGCTGTTTATGTACTACAGGCAGGCGTGTCAAACGACTAGGTGTAGTCTATGTGTAAGCAAGATGTTATAGAAAGACCATCTCGATCAGTAAATGTTACAATATGGCGTCCTCAAGAGGTGTGTACAAAGACTACTCTGTGGATTATGTAGTCATTAGAGGTGGTAAACAGGCGGTCAACGCTGATGGTCTGTTAAGGAATGGAAAGGTGATGGACAAAGACTTTGCCTATGACCTAGTATTAGACCTGGACTCCTCCTGTGGGGACCAGTACGCAACTCCTCTGGAACAAGATGTACTTGTCAATGCCTACACCCAGTTCATAACCGATAGACTGGAGGGCATTCGAAAGCCGTTCACGTTCCAGCAACCCACTGCTCGTGCACTATTCGTGTCTTCCCCTTACATACCCAGACCGTTGATCGGGATAACGGGGCCCAGAATGGAGATGATATCCTGCTTCTTCAACTGTTTCGGAAAGGTGTGCGTGGTGAGCGGGGAAATGATGTGCTACCCAGAGTTTGTGGACAAGTGGAGTGTGGACAGGTCTCTCCCTAGGCATCTGCATGTCGCTCACGACGCCCTGGACAGTTACATACCGGTGAAAGTGAGAGACTCTAAGGCTGCAAAGGCTTTGGCTGTGTGGTCAGGAGACCACAAGGAGGATATTCAATTGGATTGGTATCACCTGTACACAGAGGATCATATCACGTACATCACAATGTGTCATTATGTGATGCGTATCAGTATAAAGTGGCTATCTCAAGCAAAGGCGTTTCATAGAAACCCCAACTGCGAGTACGTGATAAAACCATTAGGAGGCATTGTGTTTGTCTCACGAATACCACTCGCTGTCAAGCTCGTTTGTTTTGAACAAACTAAAGGCGTTGTTAGCCGATATATTCTGATCCTGTTGTGTAACATGGTGTACGTACACATGTGAATGTTATGTGGTGTTTACTATCTGTGCTGTTCAAACCTGCTGTCTAATAAACATTTGTCACATGTAGTATTGTTGCCTAGTCTGTGTTCCCTAAAACAATTTTGCTAAGGTTCAACATGTCAAGACACTGGACCTGACAAGATCCACACCACCATCCTGTGTTCACGTACAACATTGACAGGACGATACAGCCCCTAGCACTCTACACATCCCAGAACCAGAAACCTATCATTCTGTCCGTGACCCAGCTATGTGACCGAGCGAGCTAGGGTCATGGGCTCTGAACACATAGATCTGAACTCATAGACATAACAGTGGTCTGATCTTTCAGCCGAGGGTGGGGATCACAGTCATGGTCCGATAGTCTAACATTTGTCTGATAATTCAGCCTAGGTTGGGGATAACAGTCATGGTCGGTACTCTAACAGTGGTCTGATAATTGAGCCTAGGTTGGGTACACAACTGAGGAGTGATGAAACAGCAATGTGTGGGTATCCCATTCATGGTGAGGTGTTCGCCTAGACATACCATCGGTCTGATAATTCAGCCTAGGTTGGGGATAACAGTCATGGTTCGGTACTCTAACAGTTGTCTGATAATTGAGCCTAGGTTGGGTACACAACTGAGGAGTGATGAAACAGCAATGTGTGGGTATCCCATTCATGGTGAGGTGTTTTTCAGCCGAGGGTGGGGATCACAGTCATGGTCCGATAGTCTAACATTTGTCTGGTATATCAGCCTAGGTTGGGTATCACATTCATGGTGATGCATTCGCCTAGACATACCATCGGTCTGATAATTCAGCCTAGGTTGGGTAAACAACTGAGGAGTGATGAAACAGCAATGTGTGGGTATCCCATTCATGGTGAGGTGTTCGCCTAGACATACCATCGGTCTGATAATTCAGCCTAGGTTGGGGATAACAGTCATGGTCCGGTACTCTAACAGTGGTCTGATAATTGAGCCTAGGTTGGGTACACAACTGAGGAGTGATGAAACAGCAATGTGTGGGTATCCCATTCATGGTGAGGTGTTTTCAGCCGAGGGTGGGGATCACATTCATGGTGATGCATTCGCCTAGACATACCATCGGTCTGATAATTCAGCCTAGGTTGGGTAAACAACTGAGGAGTGATGAAACAGCAATGTGTGGGTATCCCATTCATGGTGAGGTGTTCGCCTAGACATACCATCGGTCTGATAATTCAGCCTAGGTTGGGGATAACAGTCATGGTCCGGTACTCTAAAAGTAGTCTGATAATTGAGCCTAGGTTGGGTAAACAACTGAGGAGTGATGAAACAGCAATGTGTGGGTATCCCATTCATGGTGAGGTGTTCGCCTAGACATACCATCGGTCTGATAATTCAGCCTAGGTTGGGGATAACAGTCATGGTCCGGTACTCTAAAAGTAGTCTGATAATTGAGCCTAGGTTGGGTAAACAACTGAGGGTGATGAAACAGCAATGTGTGGGTATCCCATTCATGGTGAGGTGTTCGCCTAGACATACCATCGGTCTGATAATTCAGCCTAGGTTGGGGATAACAGTCATGGTCCGGTACTCTAACAGTGGTCTGATAATTGAGCCTAGGTTGGGTACACAACTGAGGAGTGATGAAACAGCAATGTGTGGGTATCCCATTCATGGTGAGGTGTTCGCCTAGACATACCATCGGTCTGATAATTCAGCCTAGGTTGGGGATAACAGTCATGGTCCGGTACTCTAACAGTGGTCTGATATATCAGCCTAGGTTGGGTAAACAACTGGGGATTGATGAAGCATCAATGAGTGGGGATCACAGTCATGGTCAGATGGTTTGAACTACCATAGACATACCAGTGGTCGGGTGTTTCAGCCCTGTGTCTGTTAATACAGCCACAATTGGTTGTTTCTTGTTATCCTTTGGGTATAAAACAAGCTCAGCTCTACATTACATTACATTCTGTGCTTGTCTACCCTGTACAACAGGTCTCCCATCCCTGTCTCCTAACACAGTTTAATCATAATGGAGTACATGACAATTGTTGTCAGATGGCGCCGTACACCACAGCCCCACATCAACTTCATCGCGGAAGAATTTGCAAACTGGCACATAAGCAGATGGACATATGTAAACCATGGCACTCTAAATATGGGCGGTCATCTGCGTCGAAGTACCATCTAAACTTGCTCCCAAATATCTAGACCAGATACTGACAGTAATGACAAATATGTGGGTAGAACAGAAACATAATGCAATGGAGGACTGGGGGCGTTCAATACATTGTTGGAAGAAAGAAGTAGATTGCCCGGTGGCACCAACAAGTATAGTGTCACACACACCAACAGTACGCCAGGTGTAAGCTTCTACAACCATGTGACAAACACCTTGGCAGTAGCTAAGGGGTGCCAGTGGACAAACAAGCGGAATCTGACAATGGCTGACAGGATGACATTATTTAAGATGTACTGCAAACATGTAAGTGTTTAATCAATACATTGTTGTGACATTGCTGAGATGTGAAACTGTAACATGTGTTTTGGTATACCCCTTACTACAGTGGTTTGCACATGTCACCCACAGGAACCTCACAGTGTGACGGTGTTGGTCCCGGGGTCTGGGACCAAGATGATATCAGTCCGATGTGAAGAGCCCCAGAGAATATCCGACTTGCTGAAGAGGTATGGGCTGAAATGCTCCAATGTCTGGGATTCAACAATAGCCCTGTCGGCCAGATCTCCATGTAGAGCCCTGTGTGACCACAACATGAATATAGTTCATGTAAACAGGATCCCCTACACCGACACATTTGGTGAACAACAACCTGATGTGTCGACCTTCTACCACAACATGAAACACGTCCGAATGAAAACCGGCGCAATGTACTGAGGCACAAACCCTACACCTTGTCTCGGCCCGCACCAACAGCTATACCACCACTGCAATTGTCAACGTCAACAGTCACTACCGAGGTCGAGTGCATACCAGTTGCCCTGTACTACAACAACGACCTGGCGAAACTGAGAGATGTCATCAAGGCAGGCGGTCGATTTGTCCAGTGTGTAGATCCAGCCTTCAGGGATAGCGAGACAAGAGATAGAGATCCACACATGGTGGAAGTGGAAAATTCCAACACAGATCTCATAATGGGTAGGACGGATTGGATCCATAATGTGAATCATATTTGCAATGCTATTGGTGTGGAATATCTGTTGTAAATGTCTAACTGTGTTTCACCATCTGTGTGTATATCCTATAGGCCCAGGGCTTATAGATGTATCGGATAGCGAGCCGAGGACACTGGATCGGAGAACCCATTTACCTGCTTCTGCTGCTACGCCACTGCTAACATATACCTTGAATGTGGCCACCTGTGTTGTACAGCCTGTATACAACAACTGAAGACCGATGATGGTGGTGGCTTCGCATGCGGTATTTGCAGGAAAGCGTCCAGCTTATACAAGCCCATGGAAATAACACACTACTCTGACTGTAGGTGCACAGCATGCTTGAAGCAGAAGCAATGGGTCTCGGATTGTGGCCATTTAACATGTACATGCTACACCGTAAGATGTATTATATGTTCTACATCAATCACTGGCCTTCGAAGACTGTTTACTTCTTAAGGAGTAAAAGAGGATACGTTGAGTTGAATTGTATTTGTAAGAACACAGTCATGAGGGATATCATGAGGGGATATAATGTAGTCATAAGAACTGTCAGTGGAATGGCAAAACTGTATATACTGTTGTAAATACGCCATGTTGTACAATACATTGTAAACAGTACTCAGATATGTGACCTGTTATCAATAAACAACTCTGGACACCTTACTTTGTTGATAATGTTGCATTTATTTATACCTTCTCATGTAATACAATCTGATTCGTTTCAATAGCATCTACATTGATCCAATGTGTGGTGTTGGAAACACAAGGGCCTTGACATGAACCATATACCTTACGTACAAAACACTGTGGTGGCTGTGTTGCAGCATATAGCTTCTTTGCAAGGTTGCATGTGTAGGAACTGTCGCCTTTGACAGATAGCAGGTAGTAAGATCTCCCTGTGTTGCATTTCTTTACTATGATAGTATACAAACATGTGTCCTTGTGGGAATGTCCATATACCTCGTGTTCCCCGCCTGGACTCCAACATATACAAAGTGTACATTTCAGTCTCTCAGAGATCACTGCCATCTGTGAACAATGACATGAGTTTAGTGTAACTTCGGAGCAAGCCTTGACTTCATCTTCCTTGACTTGTAACACACCCAATAGAGTATGAATAGGCTTCTGATAACCTAAGTTGATCATCTTGACATCGTCTTTACTGAAGCTTGCCGCCATGTACCCTGGAATGGGTGTCTGGACAATGTTATCATGTTCACCAATGTCAATGTTGAACGTGTCAACCACACCATGGCCAGAATAACCCAAATTCGGGGGGTTAGTTAGCACATCACACTCTTCTTTGACACGGTGCAGTTCAGGATTCACTTCTTGTTTCTCAGACTTGACATTGTGTTCAGAGTCTACCGGGTCTACCACTTCAGGTTTGGGTTTCACTTCAGGCTGGTATTCTTGCTTCTTATGTGTGGGGGGTTGGTTGTCAGATGCGCTACTCTCCAAGGTATGCATTAGGCAAGGTTTTCGTTTTACTGGGGTTTTGAAACGTCTTTGCCGCAGTCCTGTAGTATAACCACTCACCTCCATGGGTGTATGCTCTGAACTCAAGGTGTCTATTATGTTGCGTATCTCACTCTCATAGTCTTTGAACATCTGACCTGTGTCGGCCAGAGTGTCCATCTGGTGTTGGTCGTCATCATCATCCCACCCAATTACCTGAATGCACCTTCGTTTAAGCACTTTCTTGATCCTTTCAACCGAGGCGTCTTTCTGAACCATGATTCTATCTAGCGCTGTTTGAAGATCACACTGGTACATGCCAGAACCAACACCACCGAACAACTCGTCTAGTGAACATATAGTATTTTTACACATACGCAATTCTTCACTGCTAGTAGTCATCCTAGAATTCAGGGTGTATAGTTCCTGGGTAAGTGTGTCTACGGTCGCGCGGAGCTTCCTTTCGGTGTCTTCACGCATTGCATTGTTGAGCATAAGCTCCTTGACATGGGCTTGATGCTTATACAGATCTTCCTCTGTCACACTTGTTTCATGTCGAGCGTTATTTATCTCTTCACTGTGTCTATTCTTGGCAGCTTGCATATCACTCTTTAGCTTTGACAAGGACTGTGTCAAATTGATCTCACGCTCTGTCAGACTCAGGATCTGCTGTTCAAGTTCACCTTGTGCTTTGAGGTGTTCCTTCTGTATTCTCTCAATTTCGAAGTCCTTTGCTGTAGTTTGAGTGACCACATTGTGAAGTTCCATTTTCCACCTGGACCTCTCTTTCTCTTGTTCCCTTGTGATTATGGTCATATTCCTTTCCAGGTTCTGGTGTGCATCTTGACTCTTGTTATATAACTCTTGTAGGTCAATGATCGTTTGCTAGCCTCTAGATACTTAGTCTCGGTATCCTCTTGGGACATTGCTGACGTATCTGCCCTTTGTTTCATGGCACCCTGAGTACGTTCCAGTTCAGCCCCGGTTTCCCTGGCATCGTTGCACTCACACTGCAACCGGGTTATGTCTTGTCTTGCTGGCGTCAACTCGTTCTGATATTGAGTGCACTCTTGTCTAGTACAGACAATCAGGTTGCTGAGGTTCTGGATCATTGAGATGACAGGGCCACATTGCACCTTCACGGCCTCCTCGATGTGGAGCTCCAACGATAGGTGCCCTGTGTCATGAGCTGTGTCATGAGACAATTTCAGAACAGTGTTCTGTGGGGTGTTGAGTCCCGGGTCGTTTGCGTCAGTGTCTGTCAACACATCCTCCATGTGGAGAGGTTTCAATTCACCGTTCACGCTTTCCTTTAGAATACCCATAATGTCGTCAGCGCTTGGTCAGCGTGTTTGACCTGCTGTGCGTTTTGTATAACCCTACACTCTTCAATTGTGTCTCGTAGGCCGTTCCCCAGTCTCCGGATGACAAGATCGTAACAGCCACACAGTTCCATAGCCAGATCGAACCCTATGGCGTTCCGAGCTCGTGTACTCTCAAGCGATTCAAACCACTTAGCCAGGTCTCCGAAAGTACTCTGCAGGCGCCTCAGCCGCTGCTAAGGTCTCAGCCAGGGAGGTGAGCTTGGGAGATCCTGCGACCGGGGCTGTGGAGGCGCAGTCAGGCTCTGTGCTAGATGTTGAGGAGTCCACCTTGATAGCCAAAGGGAACAGTTTTGATATGATATCGAAGAACCTGGCACGAGAATCGCTTCCAATATCCGATCGAAGTGGACGCTCTACCGCTTTCGTCACCCCCCCAGCGTTGTGATCCTGACAGGTAGAGCTCCCAGAACCTGTGTTTGCTGACATTGTGCCAGTCTGCGCTGCGCCCGCTTCTCTCGCGTAGTCTCTGTCGACAGTCCTTCTGCCATGACCACCAGCCTGGGTCTGGGTCTTGTTCGGCCTCTTTCCGTCTACTCTTTTGCTTTGGTCTCGACCGCTCTTGGTCTTCTCCTCGCCTGTACTCTTGGTCTTCTCCTCTCCTGTATACTCTTTGTCTTCTGCTCCACTGTACCCAGAGGGCATTTGCCTCGGTCTGTATATTTGTTGCTCTTCTTCTCTTTCTTGTCTTTCTTCTCCACTGTCTTCTTGTTCTTGTCCCCAGTAGCACCTTGATCCGTTGTCCCACCACGGGGCGATCTTGTTCGTTCTGGTTCTTTTCTCACACGGGAGATGCCTCTTGAGGAGCTTGAGGTTTGGACCCGTTTCTTCTCCTTGACTTTGGTCGACTTGTCCTCTTTCTCTCCACTGTTCATCTTCTTCTCCCTTCCACTTTTCGAGTTCCCATTTTTTCCTCACAGCTTGAGGCTGTAGACCCTCCGGTGATTGAGGCAATATCTAGGTTCCCGTTCTGCTCGCCCCCGGTCATGTGGAGGGTAACGTGCTTCTTTTTCTGATCCCGCGGGGACCCAGCCATCGCCGGTATGTCTGTGGACCGTAGCACACAGAGTGGTGCAGATGCCACCCAGGAGCAAGTTGTCTATCTGCAACACAGCCGAAACCCTCTTGGGGTCGGACTCACACACCCACCGGTGAGGCTGTATAGGCGTACCCACAGCGTTGACACAACTTCGTCCTTCTCTCGATCACTCCAGAGTAGACGATCTTCCCTCTCAACACAGCCGTCAAGTTGTGTAGCTCGCGCGACCAACGGTCCAGAGCTCCACAACACAGGGCCGTGAGTATAACCGCCCAGTAGGGAGCCTGAATAACGTGTCTGGTAGAAGTGCCTCCCGAGCACCTGGTCACCTCTAAACCCATGTACGTGAGCCTCACAATCAACCACTGCACCGAACACGGGACTGGTGGTGACAGGTCCGTGTGTTGGTTAACAGTTATGCGTGAGGCGTACCTAGTTCCGTGTCCAACTGCCACAATACACAGGTCCCCCATAGCGCGCATTGGGGATCGGCTATCGTGGGGATATCACGGTCACCGCCACACCGCAACCGCTCCAGGGTTAGCCTGCTCTGCTCGTGTAACACCTTGACGCATAGCGGAGCCCGAGTGCGGACAGCGTCTCGCCTACCACTTGTGAAGCCAGAGTATCTCTTTCTGTAGAGTCCGGGGTGTCCGAGGTACACACTAAGGTATTGTGGACGTGACGGTTCACACTGGCGTATATCCTAGAAGCGAGCATCTCGGGTTGGTGGCCGCAAACCCGAGTCCCCTGTGAAAGGGTAGGTCAGGTGGCACACTGTCGTATGGGGAGGTGTGTTCATCTTCACCCAGGCCAAGGGCGCTCTGGCCAGAACACTGATCCTTTTCACCTTGTGGCCCTTGGTGTCGGTGTACGTATCGGAAAAAATGTTTGGCTGTAACAAGACCGTAGATGTCTCCACAGTGGGTGTATACAGCCCGGAGAACAATATAACGCAAACTGGGGATCACAGGAGACTCTCGGGTATGCGAAAGACCCCGTCAAGGCCTGGCTCCGTTAGAGTTACAGACATCGGTATCCGTTTCTCTATATCGAACATATGCACCCAGGTGTACTCTACCCGACTTATAGCATCTAGGTCGTCGAACCTTACGGTTATGTGCCGGGTAGAGCTCCAGTCGCCTCTCTGACAGAGCTCCATGGTGAGCCTCACTGCGCTAGAGGAGGAGGTGAGCGAGCCCGTTGGGGACAAGGGGACAGGAGACAGACAGACCGGAGACAGACAGACTTGGGTTTGAAAATGTTTTTATTTCCACACAACAAAATGAGACAGCTCTGTCTATAGTATGACAATTATAGCATGGCAATGACTAACTGTATATACACACAAAGCAAAGGAACGGTCACTAGTCGTCAATGACAACTTTAGGCTTCTCGACAGTCTCGTCTTCCAATACAGCCTGGCACCCCACAGTATCGCCGCATTGTGTCACGTCACCTTGGACTGGAGCAGACAAGGATAACTGATCGTCCTGCTCCGAACACCAGTCGCTCATCTCGTATTCACAGTCCTCATCGGGACAGTCTTCGCTGCCTTGGACACTGCCCTCCACGTCCCAGATGTCGAGGCAGCAGCTGCGTGTGGTATTACACTTGAAAGCCTCCAGATACTCGCTCATAGCCTCCAGGGTTCTCGAGGTCCATAACGCTCTCGGCCGCCTCGATCATGGCGTTATCAAACAGTGAGGGTCCGCTTGCTCTACGAGAGGCTGTGTCTGATGTGAGGCCACGGTCTCCACTGTGGCTTTGCTAGCAGACTCCATCCTGGTGAGCGTCTCTGTAAGCGGTCGTGATGTCTCCGATAGCACCGGCTTTTCTGCCCAGCCTGTTTGTGATGCTTAGGTACAGGTACAGGTTATTGTTATCGCTGGCGGAGCCTCGCGGCGCCTCGGACTCGCCTCACTTCAGTGTCAAAGTGTTTAGCCTCGTAATGTGTGCATATGATATCTTTCAACTTGGCAAACGGTATATTGTGCACGGCTCTAAACAGAGCCACATCTGCCTGGCACGCTTTACCCGAGGCTGTTTCAGCCATAGTCTAGTCGAGAGGGGGCGGGGGGCTTATCGGGGCCTTATCGGGGCCTTATCACAACCCTTTGGCCGAGCACACTACACAGGCGCGAGTAAAGCGTTTCCATGTCCACTAGTACTTCGGAAAAAGATGGGCTGCTTGCAGTTCATACAAGAGGTATACATCTGTTTCATTTCGGTGAACGTGCAGGTGTTGACATCTCTGGTGCTGAGCGATACGTTTACCATGGCCGCGGCGCAGCACGAAGAGCCAAATTTCATTTGCTCGAAGTCAAATTCCACGTCTATGTTTCTCGGGTTGCCTTTCACCTCAGGCGAGTGGAAGGTCTGATTCTTTAGACATCTCGAGCACCTCAGGTCTCCCTCCTGTCGGGAGGCTGGCTTCCCGGGTAGGCCGGGCATGAGGAGTATTTGCCTGTGGTTGTGGTCTACCCAGTTGATGTGGCAGTTGAGCACTGCGTATAGCAGCATCTGACACTCGGCGGTAGTGTACTCAGCTTATGAAAATGCTGACTGTGGATAATGTCAACCGCTTGACTCAGTTGGGGTAGACACGCCGCTGCCATCTCCAGTGGCTGATCCGTGGTGTGTGCGACTGCTAGCTTGTAGTAACAGCTCAGGCCCCATCCAGAATGGAGGCGTAAGCATAGGGTGCCCGACGGTTTTAACCACTTGGAAGGCTCTTATGAGCTTGGCATAGTAGGATTTCCTCTGCACCGAAAAACTGAATGTCGACCACTTTATGGATTCCTCCCAGCAACTGCCGCGTTCCACAGACTGTGAGCAGAGGTTGTTGGTCTTGTCAGGATCAATCCCGGCTTTGGTTCCATTCGTTGTACTCTTACTCTTAGTGTTCAGTTGCCCCTTGGTGCGCTTACGCTTACACATCGGTGAAGACCCGAAAGGTCCGTGTTTCAGTTTACGTTTCCTGCAAAGTCCTTTTGCACTCGACTCTCTCAGCCCGGTTGCCACCGTGATACAGCTCTGAGGCGTTATCATCGTCACAGCTGCATCATGCAGACTGAGAGACGGATCTGTCTCTGGGGTTAGGGTGTGCGAGGTGTCCCCTAAAACATGCTCCCTTGGTAGTAGTATGGAAGAGTCGTGGTGGGACAGCCCTAGTGTAAGTGGAGGTTGTAGCCGTGGCCGGTTGGAACAGCCAGGGTCGTATGATTCAGCTCTGTGTGGGTTAGTCAGCCAGGGTTGAACACATGCACTCTGTTTGGATACTGTGATCATGGTTGGTTGTTCAAGCTCTGGTCTGGCATCTAGTCCCTGTGTGAGGAAACAGAATGCCTTGGCTCTAATCGCATACAATTTTTCCCTTGACTCCTCCTTATTTAAACCGAGATCTTCGTTTTGGTACCTATAAAAATCAGCCAGGAGAGCCAGTCTGATCATAACTTCGTGGCCCTGCATCTGAGCCAACTGCTCCTTACTTGGCAGTTCAACACTCAAGCCTTTTGATTCAACTAGGGCCAAGGACAGTTCGTCCCACAACTCAAGACAAAAGTCGAAGGCGTCTCGGCATTCCGAAATCTTTGTCTTAGAGGTCAACATCTTTACTAGTTTTGTCTGCAATCTGGGTGTCGATCCGCTGTCTCTCTGTTTAGAATGGCACACTGTGTTAAGGCACTCCAAGTAAGCCTGCAACAGGATGGATTTTGCATAGCGGCGGGACCAAGCGACTCCGGCATCCTCTACCCCTGCCCTGCCAACCCGTTGGCTCCGGTGCTTCTCAAGTCCCCCGTGGTGTTGCATCTCCATTGTCCAAACCTCTTCCCGGACGAGGTCGTAAAGGTGCACGCCGAACACCTGGGTCACTTCTTGGCTTTACAGAGCGTGCCTCGGATAAACGGAGAGTTCGAACAGACCCTGTTCCTGGGTCTGTGCCAGGTCTTCACTCGGGACAAGGTCCTCTCCCTGTACAAGGAAAACCTGACTGATGCAGCTCTGCTTCAAGAGGTTGTTGATGTACACTCCACAGACAAGGGTGGTGAGGATGCTTACCCAAGTGTGTTTGTCAAGTTCCACAAAACCAAAGCAGCCCAGATTGTATCTTTGCTGCGCAACCTGCTGGAGCTGTTCGATGTGGCGACCTTCGCGATAACGATCTAATGTATGAACGAGGAGAGGAGCCTCAGCACATGCTGTTCCTGTACCTGATTCAGTTGCTGGCTATATTTGTGAGCAGCTGCATGGGGAGAAGGACCTCGCTACCATCATGAGTGTTGCATCGGCCCCTTTCCTGGAGGTTAATTTCAGCGATCCCTTGTGTGCCGCAACTCTGATGAAGCCCATGTTCATTCCCTACTATGATCAGCAAGTGGGTAAGAGGAACAGGAAAGGTGAGACCGAGGGCAGAGGACCCTGATGAGAGATTGAAATGTTACAGGCTGTTCACGGGTGCGACCTGGACACAAAGGGGGTGGGCGTGTCCAGCGGGATGGATACTCCGACTCTCCTCTGGACTGATCGCAGCTTACAGCAACGTATGCAGGGGTGCAAGATTGTCGAGTAAAGGCAAAAGCTTTGGTTCGTGGCACCCCAGATGGGCGACAGGATGCTCATGGTTAAAGATACCGGTCTGAAAATGATGGGAGGACAGACTGGCGATAGGGCCCTGAAGATCTGCTCCTACCTGATGTCAGATAACATATTGGCTTACATGCAGTGCGCAGTATTTGGCACCATTTCCAACATGCTGCCCTGTCACGCAAACAAGCGACTTCACTGATACCGTAATGACTACCATCAAGGGGTCTATGACCAAGTTCTCAGATGCGGTTCGTCATCAGAGCGCCAACCTGATGACAGAGATCAGTAGAATGTCAGCAGAAAGCTGCCTTTACACCACCGGGGGTAGGGTTCGCTGGGCAGGACAAAGGCAACACACTTGGCTTTGGCAAGGTTTTCACTGGCCCTGAAGACAAAAGACCCCCTCAGAATCAGGCTAGGTTGGGGGTCTTCACCTCAGTCACTCTCGGGATCGGGAACACCAGCACAATGAAGACTATGCTGAACATTGCCCTGAACCAGAACCGTGACTCTCGCTCCATCGCAGCTTACACAGTATATTGTCTACCGCGTACAAGCCCTTGGGGGTTAACAAGACCGCCACCGATACCTTCTTCTCGGCCGCTACCACCACAGGTTTAACACGGGCGAATTCACAGAAGGTGGCCTGTGTTAAAGCCATGAGCGACCCCGGATACAACAACTTGGTACCGAGGAGACTCTTACCAACAACAGCAAGTATCAGCTAACAGTGTCCCACGGAGCCTTGCCCATGTGCCGCTCACTCTGGCCATGACCATACGACAGGCTGTGATGATGGTCATGGGGTTCCTCTGCACCCGATCTGGCCCGTCTCGTCTACGGTCCTAAGGTGACTGATGCTAACCTGTGCAAGCGTCTAATCTCGCTATCTATGGCTGCTAAGTTCAGACACGGAAAGGATGATGATAGCACCACCAACGTGTTTGAAGGGTCCTATGGTTCGTTGCTAAAGCTGACTGGACAAGCCTTTGGCAACCCTGGAATGAAAGGTGTCAACTATCACGACCTGGATTCTATGGAGTGGTTGCAAGCGGACGACAACCGTCTCCCGCTTACATACAGAGGTCGCTGAATATGATCGGGGATACGAAAAAAGAAGTCATGAGGATCATGCGGGAGAAGAACATGTCCTACAACAGGGTGTTGTTCAGGAGGCGAGATGGGTGTCATGAAAGTCGCCTCTGTGTTCGCCAACGCAGAGTACATGATCAAGCGCCCATGATGGTGATGGCTAGCATGAGGACATTCACCAACACCAGCAGCACCAGCTACGGATCTGTCAAGCTGTCTAGGCAGGGTTGTTATTATCCTGTGCTGGTGTTCAGCAACAGGTGCGTCGACACAACACTGTACAGTTCCCAGGGGGTAAAGACTTCAGCTGTGTCGCTGTTGACAAGAAGACCACGATCGATGACATGGTCGAGAGGATCAAGAGAGGGGTGTCCTGTGTGTTGCCCAGGATAGACGTGAACCGTATCAAGATGATGACCCCTGAGCTGAATGAAACACAGTTTGCCTTACTAGTGTCGGCTGTGAAGGATAACAACATCGAGGTGTATGGACAACAAGAGGACTTGTCTTATTCTTCTTCAGCAGCGTCTTGTTCTACATCATCACCACAAGGGAACAACAACCGCGGTTTGCCTGACCATTGGGTCGGTATGAAGCGAGCTAGACAGGAGCTTAGCGGTAGCCCCGAGGAGAGGACCACAACGAAGAAGAAGGCCAAGGTTGACAGCGAACTGACAATATTTGAAACCGATGTGGACTTTGGGTTTGGCGACTCTGACTGAGGGTTGTGTTTCTGTGCCGCTGCCCATGTAGAGGGTGTGCATGTTTGCCTTACCCTATGTTATGTATTGATATTATGTACTGATACGGTGTGTTATTGTGATGGGTATATGGGGCTATGAAATAAAAGTCAGAAGACACCTTGTCTATGTTGTACGGGTTGTTTATTACAGTAAACATAGTACACTTCACACATAACACTACACACATATGATACTCATAGTTGTACAGTTCCTGGTGTACAGTCCCCGTACCCCTTTTGTACACACACACACACACACACACACACACACACACACACACACACACACACATAGAAACATTTTCATGTCGTTATATACTTGTACAGTTCATGTGGTATCCGGGAGGATGATACCTCGAGCCCCAGGGTTCGAGCTCCAACCTTAGGCAAAGGTTAGGAATAAACATTAGGAATATATGAAATTGAGCATGTTTAGGTGTAACATTTCAACTATAACCATCAACTGCCTATATGCACACCCGATCCTGTGCAGGTCCTCTCTCACGGTGAAAATAAACCGATTCTCCATGCTGCTGATTGTACTCCCCAGGTTCCCCTTGTACACTCTCGGTACCCTCATTTTACTCCGAGAGTCGAGTCTAGCAAACTCCTCGGTTGCCCTGTGGTAGTCTGACTCTCCACAGCGAGTGAGCTCTAGCTCCCCGTGTTCAACCCGGGCGCTGATGAGCGGATTGAGTATGCCGCTGACCGAGATGAGTCTGTGACAGTTTGAGTTAGAGTTGTCCTCTGGACAGGTGATCTTGGTAAACCTGCAACTAAGAGGCTCCCCCTTGTGGTGTGACATCCTCGCCACATTGGGTGGGTCAAAGGAACACATGCCATATATGTTCATGAAGTCATATGAGGTGGACACCGTGCTAATCCTTTCCACGTGCTCTCTCACCAGAGCCTTTATATCTGAGGCGCTTTATTCCTCAGTTCACAGTATAGTCGTCTGTACTCAGCGTCGATAGTATCGCAGCCTTGTTGCTGTACAGAGTCTCTCCATTTGTTCTGTAATCTTGGTTTTTTGTCTTTGGGTGAATGGTGGGTGTCCCGCACTGTATGCTCGCTCGAGTCCTCCCAACAAGGCAGTTTCCCGTAACATGCTTTAATGGCAGTCGCTACGAAGAACAGTTCTGGGATACCTTTACCTGACCCTGGGGTGGTGGGATGCCCCGGTCCGCATCGTAGACATAACTAGGTCCGATATCTTCGTTGCCTACCTAATGGCCGAGCTGGAGTCTACTACCTCGACCGAAGTCCAGCTCCTCCTCTCCAGTGAAGCCTTAATAGAGTGTCTGGTGAAGCACCGAGAGCTGATCTCAGGCCCTAACGTTTGGTCTCCTAGAGCTCGCGCCTACGTTCACTTTGAGCAGCGCATCCACGGAACATTTGCAGTTCTAAAACCCAGCGGGCCGGCTGTGGTTCAGTTACTGGGAAAGTTACTGCCTGTGTACTGCAGGCTGTGCTTATTGTCGGAATGTCATGACCGGGCCAAGGCTGAGGCTCAGGCTTTGCTGGTGCGTCTGACAGGATCCAGGGACTTTAAGCGGTGAGGTAGTTGAATTTGAATTGAGAGTCCTGACCTACCTGATAGATAACCTGTCGGCAACACCCCCCTCTGAATTAGGGGACGTGTGTCAGTCATCTGACGTTTCTGCTGAGACCAAGATCGCTGTGGAGCTCCTCTGGTGTCATTTGGTGCTAGTTTACGCTGGCAATCGCAAGCTCCTGCTGTGCAATCTGGAACTCTTCTTCACCCAGACCCCAAGACTCCCTGAACCTGTGTCCCAGCGAACTTAGGGCTGCTCTATTTGTGCCCGGTAAACATGAGCCATTGTCTCAGCGCAAGGACCGATGCAGAAGACAACAGGGGTCTTACGAGAAAGTGTCCCGTTCTTCCGCTCGGCTCAGACCCCAGGTCTAAGCGGGACACGTCTAGATCAAGACTCACCGCTACCAACCAACTATACGAGTCTCGAATGTCCCGCATGTGCTGGCTGGGAGCCCTGTGGATCCTTGACGTCGACTGCAACAAGGGCACCCTTCACTGGCTTTACAAACCTGAACCGTACAGAGTGTAATCCAACCGTGATAAGTGGATCGGAGTCGAGGCCGCAACACTACAGCTCCCTAGCTTGTACCGAAGGAACAAATGAGACGCTAAGGGTCGCAGGTAGCTGCGTGGTGGAGTTGGGGAATAACGTGCTCCTCCACGTGCTACACGTAAACACCGTTGGCAATCAGAGGTTCAGTGCCACCGTATTCTCTAACCATCTCAGAAAATACGCTCACATACAGTCCAACACCACTAAAACCAAGCTGCTGAGCAGACTGAGGTTCGTGTCAGACAAGAAGAGACTGTGCTCTCAACACGGCTATAAAAACACCCGCATAGAGTTCTCGTCCAACCCCAGCAGCAGTGCCAACTACACCTCCAAAGTCAAGTACTTGCTACAGCCCTACTTCAGAGGGTTGTTCGAGACCATTGCCTTATCCCAGGGAACCTGTATGGTGTCCACTAAACGCTTCACGGTTAGCAATGAGAACCTTACCTGTTATATATCCGGAGTGGCTAACCCTTTGACCGTTGTGATTCGCATGAAGGACACAAAGAAACATTTCCACACACCCTTCTTCTTCTCCTCGGTCAACGTTGCCGGAGAGGAAACTAGACACCAGCTCTTCTCTTCAATGTCTATCAACTCGCAAAAAGTGAGGAACATAGCCGAGGAGCTCCCTAATGCTCTCGGCAAGGTGGCCAATCTCGTGGAGCTACCGTCCATCTCAATAGGCTGTGCTGCGAGCTGGCTCAGGATCGGCGCGGCATGCTGACGTCTCAGGAGAAGGTCTGTCTGGTGTACCTGACAGAGGCGTACTTCATACAAGTGAGAGACCGTAGCCACGCCAAGTACTGGCCTGGGTACAGTGAGGCCGTGAGAGCCATATTCGTTGAGCGTTACCGTAGCAATCTGTCTTCGTTCCAAGATAAGGTTCTCAACAATTACCATCTGAAGAACCCTGAGTTTATCAACCTAGTCCCATGGCTACTCGACAATCCGAGCGATCTGCCGAGAAAATGATAGTGTCGCCCGAGGCCTACCTGCGAGAAGAGGGTAAGTCGAGCGCTAGAGTTGAGCTGATCGCAACTGTAGACAATCACGTCAACGAAACCCCGATTGCTGCCCGCCCCATGGATTCCCCAGCTTGGAGGACATTGATTTCAAAGACCTCGGGTACAGCAAGCAGGCGCTTCAACTCGCGTTAAGCAAATCACGCTGCCCCACGACAAACCCGAGCGTTCTATAAGGCGAGCCAACGCATGGACCCCTCTACAGTGCCTAAGACCAGGACAGCTCACGGGACACATACTTAACAAGAGAGAGATGGAGTGTGACATGTAGAGCGGAGCTAGCCTTTGGCAACAGCAACAACAATGTCAACTGAGACCTCAACCATCAGCTGCCCGGTAGCACCCTCTGCTGATTCTACAGCTTCGGTTCTAAGGGTATGGGATATAGTGAACAAACACTTTGCATCGCTACTATCCACCGCGGAGCGGTCTGACACAAAGACCAGGGCTGAGCAAAACATACAGTCTCAGGTAAAGGAGCTGCGTGACCTAATTGGAGCGTGTAGCAGGAGGCTGAATACCGTAGAGGCTTACATATCGGAATTGCAGAACCAAGAGACTGGTGCTCTGAACAACAACCGCCCGTCTCGACAGGTGCCGTATACAGAACTTGCAGGAGAATGGCATTTTCTGTACATGGAAGATAACAGTGTTTTTCGGCTACATGAGGTTAGTTCCAGAAACGGTCTCGGTTACTAGGGATAACGGCCACGGGAAAGGATCCACCTCAGTTAAGAGAGCCCAATTCACTATCCCATCTGGGGTTATGAGAGAGGCGAATGGGGCCTTGGATGACGTCGATTCCACTCAGCTGAACGGCTGTTGCGACTACGCACTGTGTCCCTGTTGTCAGATATCTTTCAAGGCCTCTGACTTTTGGAAGCACGCGTTGTTTGAGATTGCAGAGAGGGGTAACCGAGGTTCCAGCCTGGCAGTCCTTGGATCGCTCAGAGACACCTAGGTGGATAGTGGAGGATAGTGCTGGCTGGAGCAACCCTATTTACAGACCCCGACGTTTAGAGAGTACGTGCGAAATAGGACAAAGTCTCGCAGAAACTAAACCTCAAACACTTCCTCTCAGACTACGACTTCTCTCGGCGCTCGACAGCACATTTGAGTTTCTGGCTTTACAGTTGAGAACCTGAAGCATGTTCTCCTACTCGTATCAACCTCGCACGATGCTGTTCCCATGTCCTGCCTCTCCTGAGCCTCATCGGCCTCATAAGCCCCAGCCTCCCCAGCCTCAGCAGCAGCAGCAACCCTTTCTGGAGTCCGAGGATAGGGTGTTGGAAACGTTACGAGGCGAGGTGGTTACACTCGACTACCTAATAGGAGTAGCGTATCTAGGCCAAGAGTACTCCTTTGTGCAATACAGGCCCACCGAGAAACACAAAACGTGCGCAGGGTTAAAGATCGACCCGGTTCGGCAGATCAACATGTTCACCCAGGCGCTCCGAGACAAGTCTATACCGATAGAGGCATCTCTACATACGCTCATTCCGTCAGCCAAAAAGTCTTTCCGGATAAGAGTGTCTCTGGTAGACCTGACAGAGCTCAGCTTGGAACCTCTCTGGATGATCAAGGGGAGAGTCCAGCTGTACTCGAAACATCAGTGTGCCACGATTACCATTGACGATCACTTGATTGAGCACTGCTTCCTGGACACTCAGTCTAAGCTGCTCGTATCTCAGCCCAATAGAAACTGGACAGAGGAATTGCTGACATTGGCAAAGGAAGGTCTAACGGGTCATGATCAGGAGGAGAGAGACAGCGACAACAGTGATGATTACCAACAGGGTGGTGATGATGATCACCACTCAAACAATGATGAGCAAGAGGAACCGTGCAAGGATTACAACGAGGACAGGCTGCGAGCTATCCGAGCGCAAGATGTGTAAAACAACGACGGAGGCGTATCCAACACCTCGGTGTCACGTAAAAACGTAAACCCCTGCCCAAGGATTCTCATGCGAGCCTAGGCTCTGAACCGGAGGAGCAAGGATACAAAGAAGAGGACAAAGAAAGATGCAATGTACACACAACTTTTAATCGTGGAATGCAAACAAGGATGCAATCGAGACAATGTCAACATGTCAAAAGAGGAATGAACACCATGTACAATAAAATGATGAGATCACGTCGTCACTACAGCAATCCAAACCCGGGCTCCCTTCACCTCAAAGACCAGGGACAATCGCCTCCGTATCATTCGTGTGTCCCCAGATGGCACCCGCCGTAGCGCCCGGCCGCTCATGAGGAGATCCCGTCCCATGTAGAACCTTCTGCTGTTGCAGCTGCTTCTTCTTCTCCCGATCACCATCGGACTGAGCAACGGGCCCCGATGAGTTGGCGAGCCCTCGCGTCTCTGCTGTAGCGGAGCGTCGTGTCGGCCACCCCGACTCAGCGTCTGCCGCCGCGGTGATCCCGTCTGCAGAGATCTTGCCAATTGTAAACCCAATACCTCCTTTGAGATCTCAGGTCGGCGAGCCTCAACAGAACCCCGGTCCTCGCCGACAAAGCGGCCGAGGGCCAGATGAATCGGGGTTGCTTTCGCTGATGTGGCCGAGAGCATCTCAACATCCACCTGATCCTGCTCCTGGTCATTGTTTGCATCTTCACATTTAACATCGGAAGGCCTGAGACCTAGCTTGTTGGCCAATAGTAACCCATACGCCATGGGGTGCAGAGAGTCACGCGTGAGCATAATGTCATTGACCGTGAGCGAAGTGTCCGGCTTTCTCCCAGATAAGCTGTCTGCGAATGTTATCCCGGAAGTGTTCAAAAGTGTCACCCAGCATACAGTGGAGAAACGTGCACCGGGGACCCCGATTCTAGCTCTCTCACCGTATCCCTGTTGTTGTACTGGATGGTATTGTGTCTCCTATTGAACTGACTGAATCCAGACAGAGCGCTCCTCCAGAAATTGGTCCACATGCTCAACGTCTCCTCCAGGTGGGCCACGCTGACAGAGGGACGGATAGTTGCACAGGACCTTAACGTCTGATCCGAGCTCTGTGACGGGCTCTGAGGAGTTGTTGTCACAGCCCTCTCTGGTACGTGTTCCATCTGCCTCGTGACCCTCTCGGCCATCCGCAGCAGGCCCCGGTCCTTACAATCATTCTTGAGCCGTTCCAAGGCCAGGCTAGGGTGCCTGGTCACCTCCCCGATAAACTGCCTAACCAACAGAACCTCCTTGCCTTCGGATATCGTCGAAGCCATCATTTGCTTAGGCTGTGCGAGGCGCTGGCGGACTTGTGCTCGGAAACCGTTGTCCCGACCCCAGATCTCAGAAACACATCTGGTAGCTCGGCAGTGTTCAAGCCAAACATATCGGGCTGCTGGTCGCTGGCCATGAATCGGGACAGGTTGTCGAGTAATGGTTTGCGAGCCGCGTTGCCCGCCACAGAAGGTCCGGCACGCTGCTGGTCGCCTCGGGATGAAACCATCACGTCGGCCAGGTGTGTCAAGAGGAGCGGTCACGCCTGTGCTGGTGTATATGTGTCTGGTAGAGGCCATGGTAAGCCCCTGAATGATCTTTCGAAGAGAGTAGCCCAGCTCTTGACCGTAAGATGAGCTCTCTTGGACAAGGACGAAAGATCGGAACCCCCTGACCAGCAACTGTCCCACATGGAGATGTGCCTGTAGAGGACCCCGTCCACGGCGGTGGTAACAAGGTCCGTTTCCGTGTCGTAGAAGGCAAGACAGGTCGAAGCTCTGCACTTTCGGGTATGACTGGGCACCGGCCGTGCTCGAAGGTCTTCATCACACCCCACAGGGCCACGGTTGCCATTTTCAGCTCTGTTTCCTTGATTGGATCTCGCTTGGCGCCACATCTCGGTCGACCCAGTCTCTGATGATCTTGCACACCACGGCAACCTCGTCTCAGGGACAGAACGGCTCATCAGCAGTTTCAGCGTGTCGGCAAGTTGATCGGCGGCACTTCCAACAGCGAAGGCAGAGCCCTCTCGTGAGCCTCTCGTTCCTGCCCGGCTTCTGACGCGGCGTCCGGAGGAGTGAGACCGTCCCGCACAGTCCTGAGGCAAGGTTCCCGTGTTGCTTGCGGCTGCTACCCTTGCCGCAGCCGGCGTGATCCCCCTAGGGCTACGTGACCAGACCTCCGTTGTCTCTCGGGCCTCTCAGTTCTCCTCACTTTACTTGGGTTATACCTATCATCATCATGCTCACAATAATCATTGTCATCCCAATGCTTCTTGTGAGCCTCCCTGTGGACCGCGGGGTTTGAAGATACTAGGTTGGTTACGGTTGCTTTCCCGATAAGCCCAGGCCGAGAAGTCTGACTTTCTTCCAAGGCAAAAAACGCAGGGCACAAAGCCCGCCAACACAGTCCAGCGGATCATGTTCCTCAGGGTTGTCTTGATGTGTTTGCACACGTGGTTGGAGGTGTAGTAGTTGATGAGGTACCGCACCAAGCAAGTGGCACTCTCGCTGTTGCTCCCCAATACGTTGTAAAGGAGCAGCTCCACAGAAGAGCCGGGCTGAATGTGTTGACAATCTCCTCTATCACTATGGCCAGCTGTGGATCGTCACTCACATACACCCAGGAGTCTACATCCCGGTGGATAGGGATCAGGCCGTACGCTTCGTAGTCGACATTGTCTGACCCGATCCCACCTTTCGCGATGACAGCACTCTCTTTTTCTGAACATCTCTACTCCGTGGAGACTCACTCGGTCTTCCAAAGCAGCCTCAGCCAGCTCCTTTTCGCAGCGGACCAGATGCTCTCTGGGCCGCGCTAGTCACAACTCTCTTCATCTCCCTTATGCGGTCCGATCGGGCAGCGCAAAGACTCTATCCTATCAGGCGTTGACGTCTGGTTAACGATACCAACGCGCTTTCTCTTATACTTACAACGTTCCCAGCCGCATACGGGATGAGTCTCGGAGATGTTGTGGATGATGTTTAGAACATTCTGTTGTCTGTGTAGCAACAGACAGAGCCTGAGTAACCTGAACCGAGGCGGTGGTTATTACCACTACTACCAGGACGACAGCGACAACGACAGCAGCAATGGCGAAGGCGACACGGGCGGCAAGGTCCGGGCACGTGTGGTAAAGGCCTCCAATCTCAAGCGCAACGCCATTGGCGTGACCACAGATGTGATTGTCGCGGAAAACCTGCTGAAAGACACGGCGACCACCCGAGTTTACTAATGTACCACGAAAGGTGCTCCAACGAGATGCAGCGAGCTCTCGATAAGCTTCCGGGAAAGTCGAACAGAGCTCAGGTCAAGAGGCCTCCTAGGCTGTGCCACAAGGATATGCATTACACTGCAGACATTGTGTAACTCTAAAAAATAATCATCTTAACACTGCACTCTGTGTGTGTTTTTGTCTTGAGATTTGCTCTATCTCAGCTATAATTCAATTTACTGGAAAGGTCCCGACATTGGCAGCATCATGAGTGTGGTAACCATGGACCCGAGCAGCTACACGCTGAAACCACTAGAGACGGTCGCGCGTTTGGTGAAAGCTCCCAACTTCCTGGTCGCTCCGAACAGCACATTCGCTGAGTACATGACAGATAACATAATCAGAGCCTCAGCCACCAACAGTTCCATCTCAGCCGACGCCACGGTCGTGATATCCCAGGCTCACATGGGAGTTACCCTGTTTAGACAACAGAGAGAGGCAGGTCGCCTACTCGCTGGCTTTGTGTACAAGATGCTGGTCCCCGGCCGAGCGGTTCCCACTGGGGCGAGATTCTGCAGGCGCTACAGGATCACGGACCAGCGCGAGGCTCAGCAGGGCACGTGCGACACAATCAGCAATGGAGTGCAGACCAGGGAATACAGCCAAGTGTTCCAGCATACATCCAAGGTGGTCACGATGCAATTCGGAAGCCTCCTGAGTGTTACAGTGCCCTCGTTGGCAATGGATCTGATCAGAAGAGAGTTGGACAGGGTCAGCACTTCCTGGGAGCTAACTAGGACCATTGAGGTGCTCAGATATTGCGCCGCTCAACCCACATTGACAGACAGAGTCGCTCAAAGGACCAAGACCTCCAGTCGTGCAGAGAAATTGGACTCTGTATTGGTTATGGCTGAACTCATGTGCGGTATTATCAACATACAACCCGACTCCTTGGTCTGCGCACTAGAAAACTCTCGGAGGATACTGGGGAGCGATAAGCCCGAGTACTGATCCTGGGTGACACTCTGTTCCGCGTTATCTCCCAGAGAAGCTCCAATGGCGTGATGTGGTCTCAGATCGGCAGCGAGGAGACCAAGATCACCCCGGAGTTCTCTGTTTACACCATGGCCAGCGAGCGGTGAGCCCGGGCTGGGCTACGAGTTCACCATGCAACAGGTCACCGGGCGCTCTGGGTGACAAGGATCTACCCTTCACCAACGAATCCTGCTTCCAGGACAGCTCGATTGACATGATTGTGAGCTACATTAGACTCGGAGGAGGCCCCACCGATAAGATCCCCATTGTGCACGTGGACGGGGTGCAGATGGAGCATGGTAACACCAGAGACACGTCGACTGAAAACAAGGCATTCTGTAACTCTGAAGGGTTCAAGTGGGAGTACTTCACGGTTGGCTGCATGGCGCCTGCTCTGGGTCAGATCAACCCCTCGCATATCCTCTCCACCACAGACTCGGAAGAGATCAACTACAAGCAGCTCGCCCAGCGATCTCCCTCGGCCTCGTACCTCCACCAGTATGGCCGGTTCGGTCGCATCGTCAGTCTTCGTAGCCTACACCCAGTGGGTAACCCCAAAGAGCTGTTCAGTCACGAGCGTAGGGCCGAAACTTCAAAATGATCTGACGCATTGATGAGAAGCGATCCAAACTCAATTCCTGTAGAAAAACTGACTTGTCTTGGGACCTGTGAAGACTGGTACAGTAAGATAAAAAACCCAGCGTCCATACTCGAGGTTCGAGCACCCCCGCAACATGGTTGTCCCTCGCCCACCCGAAGATTGTATTGGTGACAGAGGCAACGTGGTGCCGGAGCGCTGGGTTGTCAGGCCCCGGGTGGCTCTTTTCAACACCTCTCCTATGAACAACATAGACAAGGAAATGTCTCAGATCGGCAGCGAGTTAAAAACTCACTTCGGCCCGATACAGAGCGCGCCAAACAGCTGACATATCACTTGGACTTCCTTGAGCAGCGCTCTGTTACACCCAGGGTATAGAGTCAATGCTTACATTGAGAATGGCTATCCTCAATGGAGGCGAACACAAGGACTGGACGATGGCAACTGGACCACGGGAAGGGTATTTTGGTCTTGGTTATTAGACCCCATCTCGCCGTCCACATCGCCGTGTGCTCACCGCAAAGGAGACCGCGTCGGCGGTTACCAAAAGAAAGCGTGCCGTATTGCTACAATTGGAGGGATTGATGAACAGTGTCATGGGACTGTTTAAGTGCATAGTTGGGAAACGGAACAACTCTGTGATAGCCTCAATGCCTGTGTTCATCAATGTCGTGTCAGGTAGCGTTACCGAATATGGATACCCAAACGACTTCACCTTGGACAATGTGGACTATTGCAATGTCATGTACTGGATCATCCTCCCAGTCCTAGGAGCTCGAGTGTACCGCTTTGAGTCTAGTGAGAACCTAAATGGTGACACTGTCAGCACCCCTATCACATACCGAGATCACGAATATAATCTCACCAACGAGTTACACCTTACCAACGATGGCGCTCTCACTGTGACACGTCTACATGGCAACTGCTTTTTCTCAAAGGTAGAGCCGCTGAACGCGTTCGACGTGAGCGAACATTTGAGCCTACCGCAGTGACACAAAAGCGTTGTGCCGACACCGGGTTCAGCGATCGTCCGTCGTCACCTACATATGGGCCATGAGACTGCAAAAGCTGATGCGTATCAACAACATAGAAAGGTGTTGTTGGGGATGCATTACAGTACCCTGTTGACGTACAATGTCATACAGGCCCACTCCGACACAAGGTACTACTCGGGCCTATCCTACCTACTGTTCAGAGGTGTTCGTTTCACGGGATGCGGGGCCTCCCTCTGCAGCAAAAGTCCGCTCTATACACTCTGGGCACTGAGATCGTCTGCAAGCCCACGTCTCTGTCGCACCAGGTGCACACTGTCAACCAATACTGCGAGTCTGTCGTGATACCAGAGACCCTAGAGTCCCCAGGGTGTACATCCCCAACCTGTACATGAAAGACGTGCGAGGAGGAGGCGTGCACATAAACACAGGTGGTCCATTCGACATGGTTGTGGCAGAGCGCATTCAGCGGGTTCTGCCCAGAGTCGGACAGCGCAAGCGGCTACCGCGACCTTACATCTTCCCGACCCGGACGCTCCGAGCGACTAAGCGGGTCCATTACACTCGACCCTATGATGCGGGCGAAGCTTACACTTGTATGCCAACTCTACTCCACCCGTTCACCTCAGCGCTCAGGGTTAGGAACAGGCACCACAGTGTCAGGCGTCGCAACAATGAGGACAGTAATCACAAGCTCTTCTGCAACACCCTTCACATTGCGGAGTTTGAGAAGGGTGTACTCGACCCATGGCGATCCCTTCAAGGATACGGTAGAGAGGTGAGCGGAGATAAGCGTACCACAGACATAATGCAGCCAATGCTCGGGGTGGCCTTCTGCGGTACTTACAGTATAGGGCTGACATCTGACAAGAAGCTCATGTGCGTCAGCGATCAGACTCGGGAAACCCTGGTCGATAGGCTAGCGCCTAGAATCAGCGGACTCGGGTATATTTGCCTGCAACCCCATGCAGACAACCTCTCGCTTAATCAACCCCATATTTAACAGGATATTCGAGGCACCCGGTACTCTCGTGTCCTCCAGTGTTAAATGGATACCTGTCGTGTCCAAGGATAGGAGTGAACATCTGGGTCCATTACAATTACGGTCCAATGCGCAATGCGCAGCTTGAAAACCACAAGATGCACAGTATCAGTGTCTCACACAACATAGTCCGGGCGTGTGCGCCTTTACCGATTTCTTGCTCTCCTGCGGGGTAAACTTTTTCACCTCTTTGTACATGCACCCCATGGAACAAGAGAATAGCCTAACCCTGATGAGAAAAAAGAAGAGGCTGAGGTTGATATGCGATAACCACCGTATCGAGATCCATAGCAAGCTTAGATGTCAACATAGCTCTACTCAAGGAATCCATGAATACCATTGGTGACCAGAACAACTACACCAAGTTCAACAACGAACTGCTTTCCACTCAGATGCAAAGAGCTGACCTCCGTTACTTACTGGGAGCGCTCCGGGGAAGGCTCGACGTGCGTCGGTTGATTGGAGCAGTAAAGACTCTCTCTGACAACGTAGGACTGCAGCTTAACGCCTCAGCATACATCAACAGACAGGTGTTAACCCTGGCTGTTCAGAGAGACCTCGATGATGCCAGAGAACCTGTGACAAAAGTGAGCGTTGAAGACGCTTACCGAGAATACAGTAGAACACACGCTGTAGAAAATATTGTATAGTATATTGTTTGTGTGTGTGTAACTGCTTCTAACATTCTACATTCTACTCTGACTGTTTAATGTCAGCTCATGTGTAACCACTTATATCATCATATTAAATACATCTGTACGTGGTATACGTTATGTCTGTGTTTATTATTGTATGTCTTTGGGGTATATAAGCATATATAAACATATAGACACCAAACATTCATTGCTGCCACCTGAACACACACACACCTCACTATACCTCAGTACCCAATGAGTATTCGGTATGAGGCAGAAGGCGACAAAATTAAGATATTAGGTACCCGCTGTGATTTCATATACTGAAAACATAATACAAACAGCCAAGACGTAGTACATATGTGCCAGACAAGGTTTATTATATTGTTCAACATCAGTGTCACAACAGTTCAGATACCGTACATCCTGTGCACACATATACAATAATCAGTAAGGATGTATACAACGCATATATAATCATGTATATCAAAGGTATAAAAGCACGTATAAAAAAAAGTATAACAACAAGTATAAAAAAAAATTATAAAATAGATGCAACCTCAACCAGCTGCAGCACCGCACCTTGCTCCAAAAAAAAACATGTAATGTATCCTGAGGTACTGATATACATTGTACAATGTACACGCACAGTGTCGCTACCATTTCCATGCTACCATTTAAATGAAACTGTAATGTTCTGTGGTAGTACATATACGTGTCAGACCAATACCATTATCCCCACTGTTGTTGTGGTAATAGTTAAACTCGTCAACAATGTTAATGGGAGTCCCTACTACATTGCCATCAGCAGGGCAAGTGAACAATGTGTTGGCATTGAGGAGGCTAAACCCGTAGTTCATATCATTTTTGGGACGCTGCTGGGAGAGTTGAAGGTTTACTGTGTTCATCCCACTCCTAGATGCCAAGAGAGCTATGATATGACCACAGTAGACCCCTCAGAAGGTTTGCAATCCAATACCACATTGAGCTGCCTCTCTGTTGGTGACACGTATTGCGCTGTAAACCACCTAGATAGATAAAATACCATCCTTCTAAACGCCATGGTTGTGGTAATGTCTCTCACTGAGGTGTCAACAACTAAACCACTGTATGTTGCCCTCTGCTGGACACCACTGTACCACATAGCCAAGATGATCTGTTTCTTGTACACAAAACAGCACCAGTGAAATCTATTGAGCCAAAAACACATTGAACAATTTGGCAGGTGATCATCAGACCATCATCTTCTCTGTATTGGGAGGCTGACAGGTTCCCACGAGGCGTGATCCCAAAGCCGGTACATGTGGGATGCAGACATATCGGTAGGCTAAATTCGTCTGGCATAGCTCGTTTGCCCAGTCTTGAAGCTCTGTCCTTAGCGGTGAGAGATGTTCGAATGCTGCGCGGAGAAACAGAATAATAGACTGTCAGGTGAATGTGTTCACAATGATAGTACTCCGACAACATAGATATATAGTAATACACCTACCGGTTTCTGCACCGATCAGGCTCTCCCTCACCAACTCTTCAGCACATGTCCGTTGCTTCTTCACTAATCTTGAAACGGTCATGGATATCCGGTCGAGATCCCAGACTCCTAGACTCTCCAGATCAGGGCAACTGGCTGGTGTTACTGTTGCGTTGACAGGGCCTCGTTTGGATGATACCTTGTGAAAGTGGCACCCTCCTTGACCCGCGATAACGGTGTGCATACCAGCCACCCGGCGCGCGGTTGGATAGGTCTGTTGAGCTGAATCAAGTAGTCATGACAGATCCCGGCCCTGTTGAGGGTGTTGTTGCAACCGGAACATAAGATCGGTTGTCTCACAATATCCAGCAGTGGTTTGTTCATGGATGTCACGGCGGCCCCGTGCAATTGCCGTTGTGGGGTGACATCCGGGGTGATGTCCTGACAGGTGGCGGCTAGCTCAGATTGAGGTGGTGTGGGAATAATACTGTTGTGACTGCGACCTCCAAAGATGTTAGTGACTGAAGGCTGTACTTACTGATTCCCTGGTGGTCTTGTTATGCGATGAGTTTATTCGCACATGATGCAGTGCAGGGTGGGGTTCTAAACACCGGTGTCTGGGGCTCTGGGAACACCGAATGCTGCACCTGGGGCTCTAGAACTCTGGCTGGGGCTGAGGCGGTGGTATAGGCTGCTGCTGGGGTGGCGTGGACATTTGGTGTTTTGCCATTCCTGATAACTTGGAGCGGTGGCTCGTGGTGGCGCGGCGGTGTTGGGCTGCTGCTGTGGGGATGTACACCTGTTGTTGTTGGTATTCCGGATAACTGGAATGGTGGCTGCGTCACATAAGGCTGTCAGACTGGTTTCTTTGCAGAATATACTCTCAGGCGCTCTCCACATCAATGTTCCGTTGTGGTCAGGGTAAACAACTAGATACGTCTAAGATACAGGATTCTATTGTCATCTCTGTAGGTTGAGGCGTGGCGCTTGGAGTGGGTATAGCTGGGACCATGCTCGGTTGCAGCAGAAATCAAGGGATCTAACAAGGTTCAACGGTCATCACAGTTCGTTAGTTCTGTGCTCGGATCCTCCTGTCTACCTTCATCTTGTTTGTGTAATTGGCATCATATTTTTCGTCCAGAGCTCTGCTACACCTTCACAATCTTCACTATATTATTCAATTACTAGAAAGTACTATTGATTTTGCACAGGATATGTGTGATGTAGTGTACATACTCTTCTTGATATGGGTTGTAACCGGAGCTGCTACAAACCCTCTGAGGTATCACCATACTGGTTATGATACCAATCACCGCATCCTCTGGGTCCCTGTAGATCCCAGGCACATCTAGACCCTCCACACTCTGTGGCAGCTGCAGATGGAGCATTCGTCTCCACAGAGTCACCTGCTTGTCTTTAGCCACAGGATCGGACTCAGCCTCAGTGTAACCCCTCCGCATTTGTATATGGTGTGGTTGCAGAATACTCAGGTCGTGTTCGGCACATCGTAGAATCGCACACTCTGTGGCAGCTGTAGATGGGAGTTGGTTACGGGGGCGTCTCGTCTCAGAGGCTCAGCTCATTCTCTACCTTCTCAGGCTTGGCAATCCACATGGTTCAGTGTCACCCTCTGGTATACCCCAGTCACTCTGCTAGAGTCACTAGAGCTCTACTTATCCACTGACTCTCTGCTGCTGGAGTTGTCGCTGTCATCACCCTATCATCTTCACGAGTTACGTTAGGAACATGCCCTCCTCATTGGGTTCCCTACAGGTTCAAGGGGGTCTCTGATGCTGACCTTGTCTACATCTTCTCTCCTTTCCAGTCTCCTTTTGTTTATCCAGACCACGTTCTGTAACTACCTTTAGGGGCTGGTGTCAGCCAGGTGGCTTGTGGATTGTCACGAGGTATTCTTGCACGGTCATTCGCCACCC